>NC_092375.1:189850421-190150421 GCF_030028105.1 Mobula birostris
CAATGAAGGTGACCTGTTCAAGGAGCCATTTGCTTGAAAAAATGGAAAATAGACTAAACATATGGGTGGATGACCAAACACAATGAAACTTGCCCCTCAGCCAGCCGGTAATAATGGAAAAGGCAAGAAGTATCTTCAATCATATTCAAGAAGAAGAAGAAGAAGCAGAAGATATGTTGGTAACATTCACAGCAGCAGAGATTGGTGTGATAGATTTAAACAGTGCAGTAATCTCCATAGCATATGTATCTCTGGTGAAACATCTAGTGCAGACAGAAAGGCAGCCCAGGATTGTCCCACAAAACTGAAGGCCATAATCGAAAAAGACGATTATCCTCCCGAGCTTGCCTTCAATGCTGATGAAACGGGTATGTTTTGGAAAAGAATGCCTCCTCATACATTTATCTCCCAAGAAGCGAAACATGCATCTGGGTTCAAAGCTGCAAAGGACCGTATACTCTCTTGTCCGGAGGCAATGCTGAAGGTGACTTTAAGTTAAAGCCTTCGATTGTGTATCACTCTGAAACACCACTAGCAATGAAAGGCATTTTAAAGGCAAGTCTACTAGAGATTTGGAAATCAAACAAGAGAGTCTGTGTGGTGATTGACATCTTCCAAAATGGGTTTGTTTCACATTTTCGTCCAGCGGTGAAGCGGTATTGTGAAGAGCTTGACCTTGAACCTAAAGCATTGTTGGTACTTGAAGATGAAGCCAAAGTTAGAGGAGGATCCATCTTAGTTAGAGCCTGGTCCATCTTCTGAGATGTAACCACCACCCGCTTCCCTCCGCTGCTGCTGCTCCACTACTGTACAGATTAGGCCTATTTACATGTGTGTTACTCCATAAATTACTGTATATACATAAAATAATATATCACATATGTCAGATTTGATTTTTTTTATCAGGCAAACATGTCCATTTATGTGATGTTATAATGACATGATGTTAAATGAAGTCAAGTTAGGAAAAGGGGAAGTACAACGAGATCTAGGTGTTCTTGTACATCAGTCACTGAAAGCAAGCATGCAAGTACAGCAGGCAGTGAAGAAAGCTAATGGCATGCTGGCCTTCATAACAAGGGGAATCGAGTATAGGAGCAAAGAGGTCTTTCTGCAGCTGTACAGGGCCCTGGTGAGACCACACCTGGAGTACTGTGTGCAGTTTTGGTCTCCAAATTTGAGGAAGGACATTTTTGCTATTGAGGGAGTGCAGCATAGGTTCACAAGGTTAATTCCCGGGATGGCGGGACTGTCATATGTTGAAAGATTGGAGCGACTGGGCTTGTATACTCTGGAATTTAGAAGGCTGAGAGAGGATCTTATTGAAACATATAAGATTATTAAGGGATTGGACACGCTGGAGGCAAGAAGCATGTTCTTGCTGATGGGTGAGTCCAGAACCAGAGGCCACAGTTTAAGAGTAAGGGGTAGGCCATTTAGAACGGAGTTGAGGGAAAACTTTTTCACCCAGAGAGTGGTGGATGTATGGAATGCTCTGCCCCAGAAGGCTGTGGAGGCCAAGTCTCTGGATGCTTCCAAGAAAGAGATGGATAGAGCTCTTAAAGATAGCGGTATCAAAGGTTATGGGGTAAGGCAGGAACTGGATACTGATTGTGGATGATCAGCCATGATCACAGTGAATGGCGGTGCTGGCTCGAAGGGCCGAATGGCCTACTCCTGCACCTATTGTCTATTGTCTATTGACACTGCATAGCGCTGATTTACATTGTGCTCCACTTCCGAGGAACGGAGCCTCAGCCTTAAGCAGGGTGTGAGTGTATATACCCTGAACCTTCTGAATTGCTTCCAAGAAGTTCCACTGTTGCTCTGCCATCATCCCTGCCAGTGTTCTTTTCCATTCAATTCTGGCAGCTCTTCTCTCTCATGCCTCTGTAATTTGCTTTATTCCACTGTAATGCTGACACATATGACTTTAGTTTCCCCTTCTCAAATTTTATGGTGAATTCTGTCATATTATGATCACTTGCCCCTAAAGGTTCCTTTACCTTAAGCTCTCTAATCAATTCTGGTTCGTTGCACATCAGTGTTTAAGTTATTAAGATAGAACACAGAACATAATGAGTACAACATAGGAACAGGATCATCAGCTCACAATGTTGATCCAAACTAATAAAACCTAGCTGAACTAATCTCCACTGTTTACACAATGTCCTTGTTCCTCTATTCTCTGCAAAATCCATCTACCTATCTAGGAGCATACTATCCCTGGCAGCACATTCCATGCACACACCGCTTGGTATGTAACTTAATTTTTCTCAACCTAAATGCATTAGTGTAAGTAACTAGTATTAATATTCAGTACTAGTTATTGGTGAGAATTGGCTTCTTAATAGTACTGTTGATGATATCTTCCACCACTTTCTTCATTGTTGTAAGTAGTCTTATTGGACACTTGCAAACTGATTTAGACCATAAGACATAGGAGCTGAATTTGGTAATTCAGACAATCAAATCTGCTCTGCTATTCTATTACGGATTATTTCCCCTCGCCACTATAAATTACTTATCAGTACCCTCTCAAGCCCACCTTTATTGGAAATATACCCAAATGACTTGGCCTCCACAGGCCAAGATTCTTCACCCTCTGACAGAAGAAACTCCTCCTCATCTCTGTTCTAAAAGAACATCCTTCTATTCTGAGTCTGTGCCCTCTGACCCTAGAATACCCCCCCTCCCCTTGGAAACATCCTCTGCACCTTCACTATATTAAGGCCTTTGAATATTTGGTAGGGATCAATGAGATCTGTATGTCACCAAAAAACACTTGTAAATTTTTACAGATGTACCATGGAGTGGGTTCAAATTGACTGCATTTCCATCTGGTATGGGGCTACTGCACAGAATCTATAAGGATCAGAGAGCTGTAAACTGTGCAGTGCAGCATCCAAGACATCTTCAAGAAGCAATGCCTCAAAAAGGTGGCGCCCACCATTAAGGTCATGCCTTGTTCTCATTGCTACCACCAGGAAGGAGATGCAGAAGCCTAAAGGCACACATTCAACAATTCAGGAACAGCTTCTACCTCTCTGCCATCCGTTTTCTGAATAGACATTGAACCCATGAACACTACCTCACCACATTTTTTATTTCTATTTTTGCACTACTTATTTAATTCAACAACTTTATATTTATATAAAACTGTAATTCACAGGTTTTTTCTGTTATTATGTATTGCATTGTACTGCTGTCACAAATAAAACAAGTTTCACGACGTAAGCCGGTGATATTAAACCTGATTCTGATTCTGATATCCCCTTATTCTTCTAAACTCCAGTGATACAGTAGGCCCAGAGCCATCAAATGCTTTTCATATGTTGACCATGTCTTCTGGTCTTATGGTCTTATAAGTACTTTATGTCCATTTTTAGCTTGATCAAGAAAAACATTTAGGAATACAACAAAAAACAACAAAAGTGTTTGTAAAATCAGTTTCTATATATCTGTTGTTATATACATCCTCTTATATAAATGCATTTCAAAGCATTTGCCTAACCTTATCTTCTATTGCAATTACTTCAATGAAACTAAACTTGCTTGTATTACAAAATGAATCTTCGATACTGGGACAGTCAGAGGGAACCTTAGCTTGATGTTTCATTCAAAGGAACACCACAGCAGTCCGCTTTACACTAATGCAAGGAGAATGCAGAATATGTACTAGGTTTAAAGTTTAAAGTTCAAAGTAAATTTGTTATCAAAGTACATATATGTGAAAATATACAACCTAAGATTCATTTTCTTGCAGGCATACTCAATAAGTCCATAATTGAATAATAACCATAGCAGAATCAATGAAAGACCACATCTGTTTGGGTGATGTGGTCACATGAGATGAATTGAGATGAGTGGCTTGAGAAGTTTCTGAAACTAAACAAAATTCAAAAAGGCAAAACTAACTCTGGACTGGTGCAGAGTCTTGCAATTTATAGATAGATAGATAGATAGATATACTTTATAAATCCTGAGGGAAATTTGGTTTCGTTATAGCTGCACCAACCAAGAATAGAGCGTAAATATAGCAATACAAAAAACCCCAACAATCAGACAGCAAAATGCAAACTATGCCAGATGGAAAATAAGTCCAGGACCAGTCTATTGGCTCATGGTGTCTGACCCTCCACGGGAGGAGCTGCACGTTCAATGGCCACAGGCAGGAACAACCTCCCGTGCCGCCAAGTATTGTATCACGGTGGAATGTGGCCAAAGTCCAACAGTAAAAAGTTCAATATCCAGTCTGCAAACACGTTCCTCAATTGTAATATACCCCGGATTACACCATCCATTGTTAGCCAGATCAGTAAGCACCCAACTCCTTTACACTTACCGCTCTCAGTGCACTTCCGGTCAGCCAGAATGGTATTACCCACCGAATTCCTCTTCTCCATAGGTCTCTGTTGTCTCCACCCGGTCCTCTTTCCTCGGCTTTCCTTATATAATAGATATTACAATGTTGAAAAATGACAGAACAAATAGAATAGAGTGAAATCTAGTTCAATATTAAGGATTTGACAGCAAATGAAAGAAGGGCTTTGTCCTTGAAAAGAAAACTGTCAGGAACACTTTGTGAGAAAATCAAGAACAACAAGGCTGAAATAGACTTGATGGGCAGATTTTTATAGATCATCAGGGAAAAGAAATCAGGTCATAGTGCCTTGTAAAATTTTGATAAAGGGAAATTTGAATTTGCTTCATAATTCAACATGATTTGAGTTGAAATTACGTGAATAGATATAAAGTATTCAAGATTCAAGTTTGTTTAATGTCAGTTCCAGTACACAAGTGTAAAAGAGAATGAAATAATTATAATTCTGGATCCAATGCAGCACCAAGTAACACACAATAAAGAGTTTAGTGATAAAAACACAATACATATAAATACATAAGATGGCTTATGGACATAGATTGATTACTTGTCAATAAAGTGATGGTAGGACAGGAGTGTTTGTACATAACACTCTGCCAGGAAATGATAAAATAGTGACAGTGGGGTGGGTTAGCAGGGGGAGGTGTTGATCAGCCTTACTTCTTGAGGAAAGTAACTTTTTTTTCTGGTGGTCCAGGTGTGGATGCTGTGTAACTTCCTCCCTGTGAGTGGGATGAACAGTCTATAAGAAGAATGAGTGGGATCCTTCATGCTGTTACTGGCCTTTTTTTCTGGCTCCTTTCTGTATATACGTCCTTGATGGTGGATAGGCGGGTGCTGGTGAGGTGTTGGGCAGTTTTCACTACCTGTTGTAGAGTCCTCCTATCGGCTTCAGCGCAGTTTACACGCCAGGCAGTGATGCAGCATGTTAGGATGCTCTGTACTGCACACCTGCACAGGGAAGTGAGTGTTGCAGAAAAGAGTACATTTACTTAGATCGAAAAATAATTTGAGATAGGGATGCTAATTTTGGTGTGCCATAGAAGTTCAATAGTGTAGGAATCTAAATGTTGACATTTTACTGGCGAAGTGTCAATATTAAGTGAACAGTAAAATATGTGGGTTAAAATAATGTACTGAAGAATTTTGAGGATAGGAGAGGAAGGGAACCTACTAATTACGAATCTGGTTTTGAGAACCGTGGTGTGTGGCAGGTGGCAGTGAGGAAGAATTAAGAGCGTGGAAATGCTCTCACAGAGAAAAATAAACTGGTGGCAGCGAGTGGTGAATGTCCTGGGGTTATACTGTGAACACTCTAGGACAGGGGTTCGCAATCTGCCGCCCATGGATACCTTGGTTAATGGTAAGACTCCATGGCACAAAAAAGGTTGAGGACCCCTGCCCTAGAGTTATTCTTCTTGGCCCCTTAGCTCCCAGTGGAGCAGAGACCACTGACAGCTTTCCAGACTCCATTATCCTCTGTCCTGAGTCAGTTTCTTGAGGGTGGACCAGGAGTGTCCTCATTGTCTAATTTTGGCATCAGTATTTTTCCTCCATGTGTTCTTTAGACACCCCTTTTTCCTGTTACCGTCAGGGTTTCCATTTTAACGCTTGTTGGTCGACTTCCACAGGGTGTGGCCAATCCTGCTCCATTTCCGTTTGTGTATTTGTATCTCGATGAATTGCTGGTTGGTGTTTTCCCACAGTATCTGGTTGGTTACTCTGTCAGCCCATCTGATGTTTAGGATCCTTCTCAGGCACTGGTTGATGAAAGCCTGCAGTTTTGGTAGTGACTTCTTTGCTGTTCAGAATCAGGCTTATTATCACCAGCATGTGACGTGAAATTTGTTAGCTTAGCAGCAGCAGTTCAATGCAATACATAATCTAGCAGAGAGGAAAATAATAATAATAAATAAAATAAAACATAATAATAATAAATAAACAAGTAAATCAATTACTTATATTGAATAGATTAAAAATGTGCAAAAACAGAAGTACTGTATATTAAAAAAGGTGAGGTAGTGCCCAAAGCTTCAATGTCCATTTAGGAATCGGATGGCAGAGGGGAAGAAGCTGTTCCTGAATCACCGAGTGTGTGCCTTCAGGCTTCGGTATCTCCTACCTGATGGTAACAATGAGAGAAGGGCATGCCCTGGGTGATGGAGGTCTTTAATAATGGATGCTGCATTTCTGAGACACCGCTCCCTAAAGATGTCCTGGATACTTTGTAGGCTAGTGCCCAAGATGGAGCTGACTAGATTTACCAACCTTCTGCGGCTTCTTTTGGTCCGTTGCAGTAGCCCCTCCATACCAGGCAGTGATGCAGCCTGTCAGAATGCTCTCCACAGTACAACTATAGGAGTTTTTGAGTGCATTTGTTGACAAGCCAAATATCTTCAAACTCCTAATAAAGTATAGCTGCTGTCTTGTCTCCTTTATAACTACATCGATATGTTGAGACCAGGTTAGATCCTCAGAGATCTTGACACCCAGGAACCTGAAACTGCTCGCTCTCTCCACTTCTGATCCCTTTGTGAGGATTGGTATGTGTTCCTTCTTCTTACCCTTCCTGAAGTCCACAATCAGCTCCTTCGTCTTACTGATGTTGAGTGTCAGGTTGTTTCTTCCAGGGTTGAATTTCTCATCGCTGTGGGTCTATTGCTGGTGATGTTTATCTCCGTCCCTTTCGTTTTATCTACATTTGGCCTCAGACCCAGCATGGTGGAGTTAGTCATGAAGAGCGTTGATTTCTCTTGCATCTGTTACTTAGGGTTATGTTTGAACGAAGAATATTTCAGTAGCTTTTTTATGAGTTTACTTATGTCATTTCCACCTGTTTGATCAGAATATTATTCAATGAAAAATACAATCTCATTTCGGGTTTACAGTGGCCGAGACCCTGATTTAATTAATTAAGATTTCCCATTTTTTTTTGTGAGTGAGCACTAGACATTTGTTCTGAATTGTACACCAGAAGTGTATTAGGTATGCCTTTTGGATCTCATATATGCAGGTGTCATATTATATTTTAGATAAACTATTATAAGATGCAAGCATATGTTCTGCTGTGACAGGCACTTATTTTTTGTTAGGTTTGTTTGTTGCATGCTGGCATGTTCGATTTTACAGTGCAGTAATGATTCAGTGAGAAGGAAGCAGCTTTTCAAATCGCAGTGCTTTGTGACAGCAGTTTGTGTTGTGTTGCAGTTTTGTTAAGTTTATTATGAAATTTGCTAAGGCTTAACGTGGATAATATTATTACTATTATTGTTTTAACAGCTTGACTCTTTTTCACAAACTTGACATGCACTCTCATTGAAGTAAAACCTTTAAATTTTCTGTCTATATCTGCTGGTGGTTTATTCAACCAGATATTTCCCCTCACTATGAAAGGTTGACTTCATAGGAAAATGCAAGATAATAATAAATGGAAGGGCTGAATGCAGGCAAGAGATATTTTTGATTCAGATATTATATGAAGTTTTCCAATCTAAGGAAGATAATTATGTGAAGAAGCTTGATTAGGTTTCAGTTTCATTGTGGAGATTGAGTATATCTGTACCTACGTTTTTCCTCCTTGTTAGCCTCCCTGACCCATTTCTATTATGCGTGAAGTGCCAAAGAAGAGCACCGGCGTAATTACTTGTTCATTGGATTCATTCAGGAAAACCTGTCAGGAGGTAATATGTGTGCAGTGTAAGAGACTGTGAGGTATATCGCTTGTGACATGCACACAAACTGTATTCATTTTCCAACAGACTTGCAACCACTGTGACAAGGCTACAGAATGTTCACTGTGTTTCATTATTCTTCCTTTAATGGATACTCCATGCCACAGGAGGTGAAATGGGATCCTTAATGTTCATTTGAAAGATGGGCAATGTTCTCATCTCAGACTGCATTTGAAATGCAGTCTCCGTGATAATGTCAAAACTGTTGGAGAAAATTTTACAAAATCAATGGATTCCCATATAATAATAAATCAATAACAGAAGAGTATTTATTTATTGAGCTACAGTGCAGAATGGGCCCTTAAGGCCCTTTGAGCCATGCCACCCAGCAAATCTTAGCTTAATCACCAGGACAATGTGCTATGACCAATTAACCTACCAACTGGTATGTCTTTGGACTGTGGAAGGAAACTGGAGCACCCGGAGAAAACTCACATGGTCACGTGGAGAACCTACAGACAGTGGCGGGAATTGAACCTGGGTCACCTGTAGTGTTGGGCTAACCACTATGCTACTGTGCATTGTAATATAGTATGGTAATAATACTATATCACTGTTTAGATGGACACACCTAATTTGTAGGAAATTGAGCACCAAATGACACACTGAAAACGGAGCAAAAAGAGGAGAAAGGGGTGGGAACAATTGATTGAACGAGGGCACTAAGTTAATTGGCTTTACACAGGACCGGGTTAAGAACGAGTGCAAGCAGGCCAATGATAGCTCAATAAGAAAGGTACATTAATACACAGAAGCTTATCAGACACGGTTGGAGAAATAGAGCCAAGTTAACCATTTGATATTTGGATACTGTAGTCATAATGACAACAGGCTAAGAAAGAGAACAAGAAGCTATTGTAGGGACTCCTGAATTTCATTAGGCAGAATTCACCCAGACATTTAAGGGTTAAGTTCACCATGTATGTTGTGTGTTATTATGTTTTGGGGGTGGAGTTTTTCTTATATAGATATATGATGTCACCATTTGTTGGCGAAGTCAATAAAGTGTGAAAAAAGGCATCCGTTAGTCTTGTGAGACCATGGATCTGCGCCTGGAAAGTCTTCACTCTCTAGGGCGCAGGCCTGGGCAAGGTTGTATGGATGACCAGCAGTTGCCCATGCTGGAAGTCTCCCCTCTCCACGACACCAATGTTGTCCAAGGAAAAGGCATTAGAACCCATATAGCTTGGCACCGGTGTTACCGCAGAGCAATGTGTGATTAAGTGCCTTGCTCAAGAACACAACACGTTGCCTCGGCTGGGGCTCCAAATCACGACCTTCTGGTCGCTAGTCCAGTGCCTTAACCACTTGGCCACATGCCCACCAATGAAGTGTGCGTTAGAAGCAATTACACTCCTGTCGATTTTTGTTGACACTTTTACATTGGTGACCCCAGTGCTCCTCCGGAGGATTCTGAAGTGATTTAGCTCGTTTTACAATTATGAATGCAAACACCATTGTTCTCAAGCTCCCTGGATTCTGGCAGAAACGTGCCACCACTTGTTTCGCTCAGACAGAGGCCCAGTTCACAGTGTGGGGAATCTTTCAAGATGACACGCAATATTACTGCATCATCGCAGTGTTCGACAGCTCTATGATGACCAGGGTGATGAGTGTCTTACAGCACCACCCTGAAGTCGGCAGTCAACAGCTACTCTGAAGCAACTTCTTCTAGAGACTTTCCAACTTTCCGAGTCTGAGCACACCCATCGACTCCTCTCACTGGCCGGCATTGATAGACCACATGTTGTCCCTCCTTGGCGGGCATCAGCCACGTTTCATCTTCAGAGAGCTTTTCCTGCAAGGTGAGGTGCGGTTGGCTCTGTCTGGCTCTCCCCTCTGGTGGGCTCTAGCGAGAGAGGTTGACAAGGTGTTTTCCATTACCAAGAGGGCCTGTGCAGCCATGCAGCTGCAGAACTTCACCGCCTCGCTGCCACCAAACATGAGACCATTGCCTCGGCTCAACGACTGTCTTCTACCCTGTGTTTCTATCACGCCAGGTTTGGGCTGAGAACTAAGGAGTGCCACCCACCCAGGGGGTTCAAGGAATTGGAAAATGGAATGGCTGACGCCCGTTAGCTGCTATGGGCATCAGCAGGTCAGGCAGTTTGTTGTTCGTTACAGACTCCTTTTCCGGGTGCCATTTCCTCTGTGATATGAGCGTTCAGGTGAGCGTCCTACCCACATCTAAATTGGACATATGAACTGGGGAATATTGACCGTCTCTCGAGGCTGCAAATGGCAGCGCCGTCTGGCTTTGGCAGGCAAAAGTTCCACTGGAAGTTTGTGTTGGCGGTGTTGTCTACATCCCTGCTGGAGGCTGACTTCCTCTGCGCTAACAACCTTCTCATTGGTGTCTGGAACTGGGGCCTCGTCAATGCAGAGACCTTCTACTCCCTCCCTAACGCGCTCAGTGCCATTGGCACTTCAGAGTGATCCAGCGCTCTTTCCTCCTGCTCAGCAAATTCCCAGACCTGATCAAGCCCACCTTCTCCTCCTCCACCGTTAAACACTGAGTAAAGCACTACATCCTTACCACCGGCCCACCCGTTCACACCCGCGCCAGGCGCCTCGACCTAGAGAAGCTGGCCATCACCAAGGCTGAGTTTGACGCCATGGAGCACCTGGGCATCATCAGGAGGTCCAGCGGTCCATGGGCTTCCCCTCTCCACATCATGCGAAAACTGGGAGCAGGTAGCGTCCATGTGCTGATTCTCACCACCTCAATGATGCCATGACCCCTGACCGATATCCGATCCCACAACTTTAGGATTTCTCTGCCCGCCTGGCAGGGAAAATTATTTTCTTGAAGGTGACCGCGTTCTTGGTTAACCCCAGGTTCCTGTCCAGCCAAATGACATTCCTAAAACCGCTGTTATCATAGCGTTTGGTTTGTTTGACTTCCTTCAAATGCCATTCAGGCTGAAGAACGCAGCCCAGAACTTTCAGCCCCTCATGTTCAGTGATCTCAGGGATTTGCCATTCCTGTTTGTTTATCTAGAGGACATTTTGGTAGCCAGCTCACCAGCTCTTCTAGGGATGAACATCTCTCACACTTGAGAACTCTTTTCAAACACTTTAGTCAGCATGGTCTTATCATCAACCTGGTGAAGTACCAGTTTGGACTGTCTATGGTCAATTTCCTCGGACACCACATCAGTGCAACAGGGGCAGTTCCTCCGCTGGCTAAAATTGGAGCCATTAAGCACTTCCCTCAGTCAGTCACCGTTAAGGCCCTGCACGAGTTTTTGGGCATGGTGAACTTTTATCACCTTTGTCCCCAATGTGGCTCAGCTCATGCACCCGCTCTACGAGGCCGTTAAGGGAAAAGTGGCCAAGCACATCGTAGACTGGACGGAGGAAAGGTCCAAGGCGTTCTCTGGCACTAAGCAGGCATTGTCTAATGCAATGCTGCTGGTACACCTCCTCCTAGACATGCCGATCGCTCTCACCACAAACGCGTCGGATTGCGCACTCAGCGTAGTACATGAGCATTTGGTCAATGGCGTTTGGCAGCCTCTTGCTTTTTTTTAGCTGTCGGCTTTGACGCTGCCAACGCAAGTACAACACATTCAACCATGGGCTTCTTGGCCTGTACTTGGCAGTGTGCCATTTTCGTTTTCTCCTAGAGAGCCTAGATCGACTTTTGTGGATCATAAGCCCCTAACATTTGCCATGGCTAAGGTCTCTGAATCTTAGGCTTCTCAAAAGCAGCGCCGTCTTTCTTTTACTTCAGAGTTCACCATGGACTCAGCATGATGCAGGGAAGCGTAACCTTGTGGCTGACTGCCTTTCCCGGTCCTTCACTGGTGCTGTCCATATTGGCGTGGACTATGGTCAGATGGCGGCAGGCCAGGTTTTGGACCCAAGAGTACAGGAGCTGCATTCGGCAGACACAGGGTTGAAATTGATCGACGTTCCTTTCAGTGACAGTGGAGTTTCACAACTATGCGATGTGTCAACGGGGCGACCCAGGCCGGTTGTGCCAGTGAGCTGGCAGCAGTGCGTTTTCGATGCGGTCCACAGACTTTCTCACCTGGGCCGGAGGGCATTGCAGGAACTGGTGATAGAAACGTTTGTGTGGCATGGGCTTAAGAAAGACATCAGGGATGGGGCTAGTGCTTGTTTAGTGTGTCAATGCACGAAGGTGAATCAACATACCAAGGCTCCTTTGGCTCTTTTCACGGTCCCTGAGCAGTGGTTTGACCATGTGAGTGTGGATTTGGCTGGCTTGTTGCCCCCATCCTGTGGGTTTTCTCACCTCCTCATCATCGTTCATGGGACTACACATTGACCAGAGGCAGTAGCGCTGTCATCCATTTCAGCCATGGAGGTGGCATGAGCGTTCGTGAGCGTTCGTTGGCTCACGGATTGTTCGGTTCACCGTCCCATGGGATATATCTTCAGACTGAGGGTCACAATTTACGTCTGAGCTTTGGCATGCAGTTGCCCGTGATCTGCGGGTCAAACTGCACTGGACCATGGCTTATCACCCCCAGGCCAACGGTCTGCGCGAGCGGTTCCACCGTTCAATGAAAACAGCTCTCTGTGCGCGCCTCAGTGACGGTTATTGGGTGGACAGACTGCCGTCGGTCACGTTGGGCCGGAGCTGGAACTTCGGTCCTCTTCTGCGGAGCTCGTTTTTGGGCAACCTCTGTGGGTGCCGGGAGAGTTTCTCCCAACATCCACGGTCCCATGGACGGCTTCACAGCAGCGGTCAGCTTTCATGTGCCAAAACTTTCGCTCCGGTGCCCATAACGCAGCATGGCCTGCCGCGGTCGCACCTGCTGCCGGGTCTATGGCAGGCGGAATATGTGCTTGTGCATCATGATGGACATTGGGATCCTCTTCAGCTGCCATATGACGGCCCGTTCTGCGTGTTGAAAGCAGGGGATAAGTGTTTTACACCGGACTTTGGAGGTATCCGAGACAGTGTTTCTGTGGATCGTCTCAAGCCTGCCCATTTGGACCTGACTCTACAGAGAAAGTGGCACAGCCCCCACAGAGGAGCTGGCCTCTCACCCCCAGGCCTTCTGACATTGACTGCTCTTGCTCCCCAGCACCTGCCCATGAAGGCAGGAGAAGGTTAGGCTGAGTTTTGCATACGCCTGCTCGTTTGACTTTGTCTGCTAGGGTGAATTCTGGGGGTGGGGGTGGGAGTGGGAGGGTGTGTGTAGGGAGTCCTTAATTTTATTAGGCAGAATTCACCCAGACTGTAAAGGGTTAAACTCACCGTATATGTTACGTGCTACGTTGTATGTTATTACGTTTTGGGGGCAGGAATTTTTCATTCACACACACACACACAATGTCGCCATTTGTTGGTGGAGTCAATAAAGTGTATGTTAGAAGTAATTACACTCGTGTCGATTTTTGTCGACACTCCTACATTATAGAATTTTCTAGGAAGCAAAGTTCAAAGTAAATAAGACGATAATATATAGGAGCAGAAGTAGGCCATTTGGCCCATCGAGTCTGCTCCGCCATTCAATCATGGGCTGATCCAATTCTTCCAGTCATCCCCACTCCCCTGCTTTCACCCCATACCCTTTGATGCCCTGGCTAATCAAGAACCTATCTATCTCTGCCTTAAGTACGCCCAATCTCTTGGCCTCCACAGCTGCTTGTGGCAACAAATTCCACAGATCTGCCACCCTCTGACTAAAGTAATTTCTCCGCATCTTAATTCTAAAAGGACGTCCTTCAATCCTAAAGTCATACCCTCTTGTCCTAGACTCCCCTACCATGGGAAATAACTTTGCCATATCTAATCTGTTCAGGCCTTTTAACATTCGTTTCTATGAGACCCCCCCTCATTCTCCTGAATGCCAGGGAATACAGCCCAAAAGCTGCCAGACGTTCCTCATATGGTAACCCTCTCATTCCTGGAATCATTCTTATAAATCTTCTCTGAACCCTCTCCAATTTCAGTATATCCTTTCTAAAATAAGGAGTCCAAAACTGCACGCAATACTCCAAGTGTGGTCTTACGAGTGCCTTATAGAGCCTCAACATCACATCCCTGCTCTTATATTCTATACCTCTAGAAATGAATGCCAAAATTGCATTCGCCTTCTTCACAACCGACTTAACCTGGAGGTTAACCTTTAGGGTATCTTGCACAAGGGCTGCCAAGTTCCTTTGCACATCTGCATTTTGAATTCTCTCCCCATCAAAATAATAGTCTGCCCATTTATTTCTTCCACCAAAGTGCATGAACATACACATTCCAACACTGTATTTCATTTGCCACTTCTTTGCCCATTCCCCTAAACCGTCTAGGTCTCTCTGCAGGCTCTGTTTCCTCAATACTACCCGCTCCTCCACCTATCTTTGTATCATTGGCAAATTTAGCCACAAATCCCTTAATACCATCGACCAAATCATTGACACATATTGTAAAAAGTAACGGTCCCAACACCGACCTCTGTGGAACTCCACTGGTAACTGGCAGCCAGCCAGAATAGGATCCCTTTATTTCCACTCTCTGTTTTCTGCCAATCAGCCAATTCTCCACTCACGCTAGTAACTTTCCTGTAATTCCATGGGCTCTTACCTTGCTAAGCAGCCTCATGTGCGGCACCTTGTCAAAGGACTTCTGAAAATCCAAGTACACCACGTCTACCGCATCTCCTTTGTCTACCCTGCTTGTAATTTCCTCAAAAAGTTGCGGTAGGTTTGTCAGGCAGGATCTTCTTTTCAGGAAACCATGCTGGCTTTGGCCTATCTTGTCATGTGCCTCCAGGTACTCTGTAATCTCATCCCGAACAATCGATTCCAACAACTTCCCAACCACTGATATCGGGCTAGCAGGTCTATAGTTTCCTTTCTGCTGCCTCCCACTCTTCTTAAATAGCGGAGTAACATTTGCAATTTTCCAGTTATCCGGTACAATGTCAGAATCTAGCGATTCTTGAAAGATCATTGTTAATGCCTCTGCAATCTCTCCAGCTACTTCCTTCAGAACCCAAGGGTGCATTCCATCAGGTCCAAGAGATTTATCCACCCTAAGACCATTAAGCTTCCTGAGCACCTTCTCAGTTGTAATTTTCACTGCACAAACCTTACTTCCCTGACACTCTTGAATGTCCGGTACACTGCAGATGTCTTCCACTGTGAAGACTGATGCAAAATACACATTCAGTTCCTCTGCCATCTCTGCATTTCCAGTGTCATTTTGTATTGGTCCTATATCTACCCTCGACTCTATTTTACCCTTTATATACTTAAAAAAGCTTTTAGTATCTTCTTTGATATTAGTCACCAGCTTCCTCTCATAATTCATCTTTTCCTTCTGAACGACTTCTTAGTTTCCTTCTGCAAGTTTTTAAAAGCTCCCCAATCCTTTATCTTCCCACTAGCTCTGGCTTCCTTGTATGCCCTCTCTTTTGCTTTTACTTTGGCTCTGACTTCACTTGTCAGCCGCCTTACTGTTCTTCTTCCTTTCGAAAATTTTTCTTATTTGGAATATATCTGTCTTTCACTTCATGGAAACTCCAGCCATTGCTGCTCTGCTGTCCTTCCTGCACATGTGCCTTTCCAGTCAACTTCAACCAGTTTCCCTCTCATGCCATTGCAATTTCCTTTATTCCACTGAAATACCGACACATTAGATTTTATTTTTTCCCTTTCAAATTTCAAAGTGAACTCGATTATATTGTGTTCACTGTTCCCTAAGGGTTCCTTAACCTTAAGCTCTCTTATCACTTCCAGATCATTGCACAACACCTAATCCAGCACAGCCAATCCCCTAGTGGGCTCAACAACAAGCTGTTCTGAAAAAACATCCCTTAGACATTTTACAAATTCTCTCTCTTGAGGTCCAGTACTGGCCTGGTTTTCCCAATCCACTTTCATGTTAAAATCCCCAACGATTATCATGACATTGCCTTTCTGACTCACTATTTCTATCTCCTGCTGTAATTTGTAATCCACATCCCGGCTGCTGTTTGGAGGCCTGTATGCAACTGCCATTAGAGTCCTTTTACCCTTGCCATTTCTTAACTTAACTCATAGAGACTCTACACCCTTGTCCACTCTATTAAGCCTTTCAATATTCTGTACATTTCAATGAGATTTCCCCCTTCTAAACTCCAGCAAGTACAGGCCCAGAGCCCTCAAATGCTCCTTATACATTAACCCTTTCATTCCTGGGATCATTCTCGTGATCCTACTCTGGACCTTCTCCAACGCCATCCCATCCTCTCTTAGATTTTGAGTCCAAAGCTGCTCACAATACTCCAAGTGCAGTCTGAACAATGCCTCGCAAAGCCTCAGCATCCTTGCTTTTATATTCTAGTCCTCTCAAAATGAATGTAAGCATTGCATTTGCCTTCCTCACCACTGACTTAACTTGCAAGTTAAACACTGACTAGTCCCTTTGCACCTTTGATTTCTGAATTAAACTGAACTTTGTTGGGATTTGAGAATGCAAATTATAATTCTATTGGATGGTAGGCAAGGAAGAGGAAGGGGGACAATAATGAGTAAATATATAGAAATCTACTAATAAATGCAAAGTCACAAGTGAAGGAAAACAAAGGATTACAGAGGCTACATTGAGCAAACCAGGCTGATATACAAGTTCCAATTGAGCCTCCTTCCATTTTCCCTCACTAATGCTTTCAGTTTACAGCCATAATCCAAAACATTAATTAGAAATGAGAAGCAAGACGGGATTTAAAGATATGATGGGAGTTGATCATGGGGGCCTGTAAAAGACCTTCATAGTTGTGCAAGGCACTGGTCTTCTGTACATCTGGATACAGTGTGCTGATCTAGTCACTCTGCTCCAGGGATGTCATTAAACTGGGGAGAATGCAAAAAAAAGAGATTTATGAGGGATTTACCAGATGGGTTATAAGGAGCAGCTGGCTAATTTAGGATTTATTTTCACCTAAAGCTTAGGAGGCTGAAGGATGTCCTTATTGTGGTTTATAAAATCATGAGCAGCACAGGTAAGGTGAATAGCTCAATGTACATTTATTATCAAAATATGTATACTGTACACAACCTTGAGATTTGTCTTCTTACGGACAGCCACAAAACAAAGAAACCCTATAGAACCTATTTAAAAAAGACCATCAAATACCCAATGTGCAGACAAAAAAAAACAAATACTGTAAACAAAAAAAGTAAGCAAATAAAAAAATACTTTCTCCAGGGTAGTGGAGTCCAAAACTAGAAGGAAACCAGGAGAAACCCAGGAGTTTGTAACCTCAATGCAGACAGCTCCTGAGTTTTGCATTCATTCCAATTCACTGGAACTGTGAAGCACTTACACTACCTTTTTGTGTCAAGGTGCTGTCCACGTAGAGTCTCTTATTCACCAAAGCTTTTGGAAATAATTTTTACTACATATATGATATTAGAGATAAATTTCCTTCAGTCAGTGTGCACAGACTCATGGGATAGAGATGAAACTATTCAGCCAACTGCAATTATGGTGATGGTGATTATGAACTTCAGTTCCTCTGGCTGGAGTAGGAGATGACGACAACTTTTGATCAAATCATCATTTGTGTTCCTTGAAGGAGAGGCCGTGTGCAAACTCACCCTCAGGAGAGCTATTGCTTGAGCTCCCTACTTCTCTTCTGACTGCATGTCACCTCTGCCACATCTATCTTCTTCAGTGGACACAATTTCTACATATGAGCTGGTGAACATGAATGTCACCAGCCTCATAACAATTATAGGATTACTATTGTGTAACAAGAGAGCTATGGATGACCATAAGACCATAAGACCATAAGACATAGGAGCAGAATTAGGCCATTCAGTCCATCAAGTCTGCTCCACCATTCCATCATGGCTGATCCCAGATCCCAAACAACCCATACACCTGCTTTCTCACCATATCCTTTAATGTCCTGATTGATCAGGAAACGATCAAATTCTGCCTTAAATATATGCATGGACTTGGCCTCCACTGCAGTCCGTGGCACAGCATTTCACAGATTTACTACTCTCTGGCTAAAAAGCATTTCTCCTCACCTCTCTTCTAAAGAGTCACCCCTCAATTTTCAGGCTGTGCCCTCTAGTTCTGGATACCCCCACCAGAGAAAACATCTTCTCCACGTCTAGTCCTGACACAGATATGACTGAAACTTAAACTCAGACTCAGACAATACAAACACATTCCAAAAGCAGAATCATAAACCATTTTACAAGAAATGGAACTCCTATGATTGAGCACTGAGTGCTCAGCACGAGGCCTTTACGTACAGGCTTTCCTTGAAGGAATGTGGCAGGCAATAATTGGCAGTCTGAGTCTCAAAGGAGCAGTGACAGCTAACCATACTCTGGGGAATTGTTCAAATTTCAAACTACATTTATTATCGAAGTATAACAACAGGAATTCTGCAGATGCTGGAAATTCAAGCAACACTCTTCAAAGTTGCTGGTGAATGCAGCAGGTCAGGCAGCATCTCTAGGAAGAGGTACAGTCAACGTTTCAGGCCAAGACCTGACGAAGGGTCTCGACCTGAAACGTCAACTGTACCTCTTCCTAGAGATGCTGCCTGGCCTGCTGCGTTCACCGACAACTTTGATGTGTGTTGCTATTATCAAAGTATGTATACTTTATATAAACCTTGAGATTTGTCTGCTAACAGGTAGCCACAAAACAGAGCCCATTAAAACCAGAGAAGACTGTCAAACACCCAATGTGCAGAAATATATATATACTTTATACTTTATTGTCGCCAGACAATTGGTACTAGAACATACAATCATCACAGCAATATTTGATTCTGCACTTCCCGCTCCCTGGATTACAAATATTAAATATTAAAAATAGTAAAAATTAGTAAATATTAAAAATATAAATTATAAATCATAAATAGAAAATAGAAAAATGAAAAGTAAGGTAGTGCAAAAAAACCGAGAGGCAGGTCCGGATATTTGGACAGTACGGCCCAGATCCAGGTCAGGATCCGTTCAGCAGTCTTATCACAGTTGGAAAGAAGCTGTTCCCAGATCTGGCCATATGAGTCTTCAAGCTCCTGAGCCTTCTCCCGGAGGCTGTATATATATGTACACAGGTATAGATAGGTAGCTAGGGTGCCTCAGACTTTTGCACGGTACTGTATTTGTTAATATGGAGTTCGTAAATATGGTGGAAGCAAATGATGTTGGGAATGGTGAGGGTGGAGTGCTGTGCGAAGGGTGTCAGACAGGTGGCAGAGAAGGAGTGCCAGGGGCAGGGTGTGGCACAGGTACAGACACACCCAGCCCTGAGAAACCAGGCAAGGTCATTTGATTCCAAACAATTGGTGTATTGATCATTACAGAATGTCTCTCTGGTGCTTCCCGCTCCCTTCCCATTTTCCCAACCGTGATTCCCCTCTCCCTGCCCCTCTCCACTCTCAGTCCACAATAGAGACGCATATCAAAATCAGGTTTATCATCACTCACATACGAGTACAATGCAACACATAAAATTACTGCAGTTCTGTGTGAAAGTCTTAGGCACATATATACAGGTAGGCTGCCTAAGACTTTTGCACAGTACTCTATGTGTAAAGGAGATGAATCTGGATGTTGGTGAAATGCTTCCTGCTGCTAGCCATGTCAGGTGGAGGTAGCCATGTAAGCTGTAAGAGATGTGAGGGCAGTGATTGACTGGGTGACACATAACATTTAGAGGTACATTCCCTGAGCTTGATCACATAGGTTAGGTAATAGAAATTATTACCTCTGCCTCCATTGTTTCAGAGCTGCATATTCTACACTCACCTCCACAATTCTCTCCACTCCTTAGGCCCTAAGCTTAGCTCTGGATAGACTCTTTGAACTCTATAAATACACATAATCTTCCTCTTCTGTATATCATTGACTAAGGCTTCCAATTGATGTCACATTCAGGAAAAGTTATTAGCCCTCAACCATCAGGCTCTTGAACCAGTGGGGTAACTTCACTCAATTTCACTTGCCCCATCACTGAACTCTTCCCACAACCAATAGACTTACTTTCAAGGATTCTTCATGTCAGGTTCTTGATATTTATAGTTTATATATGTATTTATTTATTTGTTTGTTTGTTTATTTATTGATTGATTGTTTCCTTTTTTCCTGTTGTACAGTATTTGCATAGTTTGTTGTCTATTGCCCATTGGTTGCTTGTCAGTCCTGTTGGGGTGCAATCTTTCGTTGATTCTATCATGATTCTTGCATTTACTGAATATCCCCACAAGAAAATTAATCTCGGGGTTGTATATGGTGACATATCTGTACTATGATAATAAATTTACTTTGAACTTTGTATTTTGTTTTCTACTCTAGAACTGCATATAAATATAGGATTTAAAAAAAATTAAGCTGTACCGCGTGCATTGTAAGTATTTGTTTTGCACAGACTGGAGTAGCACCGCAATCTATTAGTCTTTAGCAAAGACAATAAAGTTCTATTCCATTCTATTTGGCTTGATGCTGCAGCCATCGTATACATTGACCTTTGCGAGGTGCAGGCTGGCTTTAATTCTTTAAGGTAGTGCTGGCTAATCACTGAAATCTTTATAGCAAACAAGCAGTACAATCTTCATGTGTGGCCTGTGCTAGTTCAAACATATGAGGATTAATCGTATGCTGTGATCTAAATGCATGCTCTCCAATTTACACACCCGCCCCCACTCAGTATGAGTTTGTATAATTGATACCACATCATTAATTGTAACTTATTTTGCCAGAGTGTGTGTAGAAGGGATAAAATATTTAGATTAATAAATTAATCAGTAAATATTAATTGTCTCAATTCTGTCATTAGCAGCACTAATTAAGTCAAATACTGCAATTCTCCTTTTCTTTTTAATTGGCACTCATGATATTTCAGTGGATGGAAAATCCCTGTAGAGGCAGCTTAAAGGTCAACACTTTTACAAAGCATTTTGGATGAATGTTAGGAAATGCTAATACGTATGAGCCTTTCACCAAATTGTGGACTGTTCTCTGAAATGATGGATGTGAGCAAACCAGTGTTAGTACATAAATCTTATGATAACCATGTCCTCAACTGGGAATGAGTCAACAATGCTCTTCTAAATTAAAAACAAAGAAATTGATTTTGTTTTTGGTTTAACCTCATGCTTCCTGCAAAATCTCTAAAGATGGATAATGAAGAAGTGACCTGAGTATTTTATACCCTGCAATTCTTACTCCAACACAAAAGAATAGATAGATAGATATACAGACAGATAGATAGATAGACAGACAGATAGATAGACATATAGATAGAAAGATAGATATATAGATAGATAGGTAGATAGACAGATAGATAGATCGATAAATAGATAGATACATAGATAGATAGATCAATACATAGACAGAGATAGATAGATAGATAGACAGGTAGATGTCAGACAGACAGATAGATAGACAGATAGATAGACAGACATAGATAGATAGACAGATAGGTAGATAGACAGACATAGATAGATAGACAGATAGACAGACAGATGGATGGATAGATAGATAGATAAACAGATAGATAGGTAGATATATAGATAGATATATAGATAGGCAGATGGACAGAGAGATAGATAGATACATACATAAGATAGATAAAGAGATACTTTATTGACCCCAAAGGAAATTACAGTGTCACAGTAGCATTACAAGTGCACAGATATACAAGTATACTAATATTAGAAGAGAAGTAAGAAAGAATTTTGAAAAATCTATAACCCAGTAATTTTGCATGCATATGTGATAACCCTTCTTTTCTTCTCCCTTTTTTTTATTTTATATTTCTTATTGTCACTATAATTCTAATTCTTTTGAGCTCCCTTATAATATTTTCTGTCACTGGGGCTCTTTCGTTTTCTTTGTATCAAAGATTCAGGATTCAAGATTCAAAGTATATTTATTATCAAATTATGCATGCAGTATACAACTCTGAGATTCATCTATCCCAAAGACAGCCTTGAAACAAAGAAACACCATCTAATCTGTTGTGTCCGTGCATGTCTACATATCAAGTAAATAAAAGCATGCATGTGGGAGATGGCTTTAACTGGTGTATTCACATTACAGTGAGAGAGAGAGAGAGAGAGAGAGAGAGAGAGAGAGAGAACAATGTGCATGCGTAAACAACATACCAATATGTAGTGTTACTGGAGGGTGGGGGGGTCATTGCTTTAAAACACACATTACAGAACCTTTTTGAAAAAATGAACATCAACCTCCTCTCCCCCATATGTAAAAAGACACAAAACAACAATCAAAAAAAAAGAGTGAAAACACAGGATATAAAATACATAATCAAAAGGCATATGTCAGTTCAGGTCAGCTCAGTGTTCATTATCAGGCTGCCCTGAATCAAACTAGCAACAAAAAAAGAGTGACCAGAAAACTAGAACACATCATGAATGTGAATTGGAGTCTACAATCCACAAACAGCCTTGATTAAACCTTGTTCTGACACAAACCTCCGACGGCATTGAGGGAGAGAGCTCACCTCACACAGACACCCTCCTTCAGCGGCAGTGAGTAAGAGGCACTGAACCCACCTCGACGATATCAATCTTCCTCGCCACTGTAATCGTTGAGATTAGCGACAGATGGAGCCGATCAGGGGGCTGCCCATCCCTCCAGGCTTTCTGGCCTCCATATTGCACACTTTGCCTGCAGCCCTGTGGACCCCTCTCAGATACAGCAAAGCGTCAAATTGCCCGATCAATCGGCCCAAAAACACACCACCGTGTACATAACAGACTCCAACAGTAGTAGAATCACATTTGAAATAAAAAGAAGACATAAAAGAACCGAAAGAAGTTGTTCCGTGATCCGTCTTGAGGATGGTGCCCTTAGTAGGGTGGTTTGCAAACGCTGTCTTTTTCCGGACGTTACCCCACCACTTTCAGTACGCTTTCAATTTTAGTCTCCCTTGCACTGTAGTTTCTCTTCTATCTTCATTCTTCATTTTCTTTCTAATGACTCTCCTTTGTACTTTCAATCTTTCATATTTTAAAACACCTTTCATTTTGGTTGTTTCATTCCTTTTCTCAGAAGCACGTACCATCAGCAGCTCTTGTCATAGATCTGAGAGGCCTACCACAGATAAATTACATGGAACCCTCCATCTTAAGAGCTATTAAAGAGCATCACCATGATGATCTTCATGATCATCTATGGAACAGGACCCAAAGATCTGGAGGATGAAGGACCTCATTTTAGAGTCACAGGACCACAGGACACTACATCACATAAGCAGGCCCATCTAGTCCATGCTGAACTGCTTTACTTGTCTAGTCCAATCTAACCACACAGAGACCATAAACTTCCATGTACCTATCCAAACTTCTCTTAAATGTACAAATAAACTCACTTCTACCACCTCTTCTGGCAGCGTGTTCCATATTTGCACCAGAATCTAAGTGAAACTGTTCCCCGTCAGGTTCCCCTTAAATATTTCAAAGCCTTCCTCACTGTCAATTACACCACCAACCTTGGTGTCATCCACAAATTTGCTGATCCACTTTACCACAATACTATGTAAATCATTAATATGGATGATAAACAATAATGGACCCAGCAACGATCCCTGCGGCAAACCACTCGTCACAGGCCTCTAGTTAGAGAAACAACCATTTACTACCAATCTCTAGCTTTTCCTACAAAGCTAATGCTGAACCTAATTTACTACTTCATCCTGAATGCCAAACAACTAAACCTTCTGGACCAGCCTCCCATGCGGGACTTTATCAAAGGCCTTGCTAAAGTCCAATGACCACCACCCTTCCTTCAACAACCTTCCTTGTAACCTCCTCAAAAAAAAAACTCTATAATGCTGATTAAACATGACCAGAAGACATAGAATGTAGGAGAAGATTTAAGCCATTTGGCCCTTGGGTCTTCTCACACCTCACTATACACCAAACCATTTTGAATATCCTTCATTTAAGATCTCCATTATCTCTTTCGGCTCTATGCAGAGATGGCCACACTGATCTTCACCCTTTGCTGTCCTTTTGCACTTACTAAACCAATAGAAGCCCTTCAGGTTCTCTTTTGCCTCGTAAGCCAGAGCAACTTCATGTCCTCACTTAGCCCATTTGATTTCTCTCAAGTCCCTCCCCATCGATCTCCCTCCTGGAACTCATCCCTGCAGGTGTCCAAGTACTACACTTGCCCACTCACCTCCTCCCTCACCTCCACTCAGGGCCCCAAACAGTCCATCCAAGTGAGGAACACTTCAGCTGTGAATCTGCTGGGGTCGTCTTTTGTATCCGGTGCTCCCAGTGCAGCATCCTCTACACTGGTGGGATCTGTCACGAGTTGAGGGATTGCTTCATGCTTCATCCAGCACCTTCCTGGCGGCCCAATTTTTGAATTCTGATTTCCATACCTCTTCCAATCTGTTGGTCCATGGCATCCTCTTTTTCTAAGATGAGACCACCCTTAGGGTGGAGGAGCAAAATCTTATATTCTGTCCGGGTAGCCTCTGTCCTGATGACATGAATATTGATTTTTCCTTCAGGTAAAAAAATTTCCCTCCCCCTCCCCTCTCTCACCTGCCTATCACCTCCCCCAGATCCCCTGATTCCTTTCCTTCTTCCTTTTCTCATCTCTTACCAAACTCCTTCCTCTCCAGCCCTTTACCTTTCCCACCCACCTGCCTTCACCTATCATCTTCTAGTCATCCTTCTTCTCCTCCTATCACCCTTTTATTTTGGAACCTTCGGCCTGAAACATTCACTGCTAATCCATTTCCATAGATGCTGCCTAGTCTACTAAGTTCCTCCAGCATTTTGTGTGTATTGCTTTAGACTCCCAGCATCTGCAGAATTTCTTACGTTCTCTTGTATTTCTTATACTCCTCAAGCATTTCATTTGATTGTAACTGCCTATTTCTGATAACGTCCTCCTTCTTCTTAATGAGGACCTCAATATCCATTGAAGTTCAAGGTTCCATAAATCTGCCATTTATTTTAACAGCAATGTAAAGATTCTACACTCTCCAATATATTTACAACACTTTTACAAATTGTAACAATAAACTCAGAATGGAAGCAGTTGTTCATTACTAATTAACCGCCAACCTGCTGAATACCGAAACCATCTAGTCAAAACATTTTACTTTTGTCATTGTACCGGTGTCACTGCCTACCATTGTTTACTTGTGTTGTGAGTTGTGGTTTGCGTTTGTTTAATGTATATATTATAAACAAAAATGTTTAAAGTGCTGCGCAATATTCATGTTGCATAAACATTTCCTGTTCAGAGAAAACTAAAGCAATCCATTTATTTCACGTCAGTCTATGTTTAGGATATCACTGCATGCGCAAATATTGTGAAGTTATTCAATTTCACTATATAGGAATGCAGAAATGTCAGCACAAGAATTAATCTTTCAGTTTCTTCTGCATGTACTTGTGCCAGCTCTTTATGTGGAGCTATCTTTTTCAATCCCTGTACACTGCACTAAGCAATAATAGGAAATTACTTTTATCATCCAGAACCGGAACTTGAATTTCTAAATAAATCTTCCATTTACTAATTCCAGAATGATAGACCAACACATTAACCACAATTTCCCCTTGCCACTAATCATCTGGTTTCAGTCTAATGGCTTTAAAATTTAGGCAACATATTGAACATTTCATTCTGTAACATGCTGTTTTATACCCAATGAGATCTGTTTACCTGATATTGCAGTGTTCAAATTCCTACTAGCCACATGAATTTTAATCAGCATGCAGTGGAGGGTGATTATTTCTCATCCATGAATTCACTGGTGAATGAAACCATGGGATGGAGGCATGAATATCTTCTGCTCCAGTAGATATTATCCTTGCTTTTTAATGTCTCTGCTGAGTGCCTACAGCAGATATCCTGCTCAACAGGCAAGAGAAATTGCATCAAGGCCTGTAAGTATTAGGAAACTGAGCCAGGTGTAACTCTTAACCACCCAAGATGTGGGTGTCATGGTAGCATCGCAGCTAGCGTGGCGTTACAACAGCTCGGTGTGTTGGAGCTTGAAGTTCAGTTCTGGCGCTGTCTGTTAGGTGTGTGTATGTTCTCCTTATGACCTCATGTATTTCCTCTGGAGGTTCCAGTTTCCTCACACAATCCAAAAATATCCTGGTTAATAAGTGAATTGGTCACAGTGAACTGCCCTGTGATTAAGCTGGTGTTAAGTAGGGAGGTCACTGGGTGGGGCAACTCATTGGGCTGGAAAGGCCTGTTCGGCACTGTATCTCTGAGTTAGTAAACTCCAGTAAAGTTAAAGGAAGCTACATAGTGAGATGTCAGAATACCCAATGGAGATACTAGGACCAACAGTGTTGGGTAAAATTCCTTATGCGGTATTTGCGTCTCTCCCTAAATTTGAATCAAAGTATTTACGATCATCTTTCACTGACCTTCCCATCTACCTGCTGTGATGTTTCTGTGATGTTTCCTCTTGGTAACAGCATATGATAAATGAAGATTTAGTTCCTATCTGGCACCTTACTGAACCACTACAATAGAGTAATTCAATTTGATCCTCTCAAAACTAAAGTAGCTCTCTTCTTAGTCCAATTAAACTGTTATTCTGCTACACAGGGAGCCTGGTACTGACTTAAAAGCATGATTTGTTACTTAAGTCAAGTCAAGTCACTTTTTATTGTCATTTCGACCATAAACTGCTGGTGCAGTACACAGTAAAACGAAACAACGTTTCTCCAGGACTATGGTGCTGCATGAAACAACACAAAACTACACTAGACCATGTGAGACAGCACAAGGCTACACTAGATTATGTAAAACAACATGAAATCTATACTAGACTACAGACCTACACAGGACTACATAAAGTGCACAAAACAGTTCAGGGCAGTACAATAATTAATAAACAAGAGAATAGGCACAGTAGAGGACAAATTACAATATAATAATAAATGTAGATGTCAGACTAGACTCTGGGTATTGAGGAGTCTGATGAATTGGGGGAAGAAACTGTCGCACAGTCTGGTCGTGAGAGCCCGAATGCTTCGGTACCTTTTGCCAGATGGCAGGAGGGAGAAGAGTTTGTATGAGGGGTGTGTGGGGTTCTTCACAATGCTCTTGGCTTTACAGGTGCAGCGTGTGGTGTAAATGTCTGTAATGGTGGGAAGAGAGACCCCGATGATCTTCTCAGCTGACCTCTCTATCCGCTGCACGGTCTTGCAATCCAAGACGGTGCAATTCCTGAATCGGGCAGTGATGCAGCTGCTCAGGATGCTCTCGATACATCCTCTGAGAATGTGGTGAGGATGGGGGCGTGGGAGATGGACTTTTCTCAGCTTTCGCAGGAAGTAGAGATGCTGCTGGGCTTTTTTGGCTATGGAGTTGGTGTTGAGGGACCAGATGAGATTATCTGCCAGGTGGACACCAAGAAATTTGGTGCTCTTAACGATCTCAATGGAGAAGCTGTCAATATTCAGTGGAGAGTGGTCACCCCGTGCTCTCCTGAAGTCAACAACCATCTGTTTTGTTTTGTTCACATTCAGAGACAGGTTGTTGGCTCTGCACCAGTCCGTTAGCCGCTGCACCTCCTCTCTGTATGCTGACTCATCGTTCTTGCTGATGAGACCCACCACGGTTGTGTCATCGGCGAACTTGATGATGTGGTTCGAGCTGTGTGTTGCAGCACAGTCATGGGTCAGCAGAGTGAACAGCAGTGGACTGAGCACACAGCCCTGGGGGGCCCCCATGCTCAGTGTGATAGTGTTGGAGATGCTGCTCCTGATCCGGACTGACTAGGATCTCCCAATCAGGAAGTCTAGGATTCAGTTGCAGAGGGAGGTGTTCAGGCCCAGCAGTTTCAGCTTTCCAATCAGGTGTTGAAGAATGATTGTGTTGAATGCTGAACTGAAATCTATCAGCAGCATTCGAATACACGTGCCTTTCTTGTTCAGGTGGGTTAGGGCTAGGTGGAGGGTGATGGCAATGGCGTCATCTCTTGAACGGTTGGGACTGTACGCGAACTGCAGGGAGTCCAGTGAGGGGGGCAGCAGGGTCTTGATGTGCCTCATGACGAGCCTCTTGAAACACTTCATGATGATGGATGTGAGTGCAACGGGATGGTAATCATTGAGGCAGGACAGTGAAGACTTCTTCGACACGGGGACGATGATGATGGCCTTGAAGCAGTTTGGAACGACGGCGTTGCGCTCAGGGAGATGTTGAAGATGTCAGTGAGAACATCTGCCAGCTGGTCTGCACATCCTCTGAGCACTCTGCCAGGAATACTGTCTGGCCCAGCAGCCTTCCATGGGTTGACCCTGCACAGGGTTCTCCTCACATCGGCCACGGTAAGACACAGCACCTGGTCATTGGGAGGAGGAGTGGTCTTCCTCGCCACCATGTCATTTTCCGCCTCGAAATGAGCGTAGAAGTTGTTCAACGCAGCTGGGAGGGAGGCATCACCAGCACAGGCAGGTGATATTGTCCTGTAGTTGGCGATGTCCTGAATGCCCCTCCACATGCACCGTGTGTCACCGCTGTCCTGGAAGTGGCTGTGGATTCGCTGGGTGTGTGCACGCTTTGCCTCTCTGATGACCCGGGACAGTTTGGCCCTCGCTGTTGTTAGGGCTGCCTTGTCGCCTGCTCTGAAGCCGGAGTCTCGGGTCCTCAGCAGTGCATGCACCTCCGCGGTCATCCATGGCTTCTGATTAGCACGTGTAGTGATGGTCTTGGCCACGGTGATGTCATCGAAGCACTTGCTGGTGTAGCTAGTCACAGATGCCGTGTACTCCTCTAAGTTGGTGGAGTCGCCATCGGTTGCAGCCTCCCTGAACATGTGTCAGTCAGTGTGCTCAAAGCAGTCTTGAAGAGTAGAGATGGCTCCTGCTGGCCAGGTTTTCACCTGCTTCTGATCTGGTCTGGAGCACCTGACGAGCGCTCACTTCAGTCTTTAAGACTTCACTCAACTTCACTTGCCCCATCATTAAAATGTTCCCACAACCTATGGACTCACTTTCAAGGACGCTTCATCTCATGTTCTCAATATGTATTGTTTATTTATTTAGTATTATTCTTTTTTTCTATTTGCTCAGTTTGTTGTCTTTTACACACAGGTGGTTATGTAAGGGGTTTCTTCTTTTATGTTACTGTGTATGTTAATCAAAATGGCTTCTTTATTATGTTATAATTAAAATGGTTTCTCTGTGATGTTAACTGCTGAGACAGTGATTCTTTTTCTAGCAGCTAGCAGCTTGTTTGGGTTATCAATAATGATAAGGAGAGAACGAACCAATGGGTGTCCATGTTATTCTTTTTTTGGGGTGATATTCTGTCTCATATGGCTGGGAACCGGCGTGTTTGGCGGGCTTTTCGGAGAGACCGGGAGAAGACAGACGTGCTGGAAGTACTCCAGTCGATCACCTCGGGTGTTCCCGAGCAGCGAGTCGAGGGGGTCGGAGTGGATCGCAGGGTGAAGAGAGAAGACCCCGGGTATTTGAGCTCCAACTGTGTGTGCACGAAGAAATTGAACTTTGATAAGTCTGGCGCCTTTTTCTTTTTTCTTTTGTAGTGTATCTCTATTAATCTCATAGTCCCAGTAAGATTTATAAAGTGTAATCTGTAAAATGTGCCTTGTGTGCTGTCTGATGTTTGATGTTTGAGGTCGTACCAGGTGGCATTGCACAGCAATCGACACAACCGGGAGACACGGTTGGGTGGCGGACGGGGTTTCCCCTAGATAACAGCACATTTGGAAATCATCGGACAAAGTCAGCATGGATTTGTGAAAGGAAAATCATGTCTGACGAATCTCATAGAATTTTTTGAGGATGTAACTAGTAGAGTGGATAGAGGAGAACCAGTGGATGTGGTATATTTGGATTTTCAAAGGGCTTTTGACAAGGTCCCACACAGGAGATTAGTGTGCAAACTTAAAGCACACGGTATTGGGGGTAAGGTATTGGTGTGGGTGGAGAGTTGGTTAGCAGACAGGAAGCAAAGAGTGGGAATAAACGGGACCTTTTCAGAATGGCAGGCAGTGACTAGTGGGGTACCGCAAGGCTCAGTGCTAGGACCCCAGTTGTTTACAATATATATTAGTGACTTAGACGAGGGAATTAAATGCAGCATCTCCAAGTTTGTGGATGACACGAAGCTGTGCGGCAGTGTTAGCAGTGAGGAGGATGCTAAGAGGATGCAGGGTGACTTGGATAGGTTAGGTGAGTGGACAAATTCATGGCAGATGCAATTTAATGTGGATAAATGTGAGGTTATCCACTTTGGTGGCAAAAACAGGAAAACAGATTATTATCTGAATGGTGGCTGATTAGGAAAAGGGGAGGTGCAACGAGACCTGGGTGTCATTATACACTAGTCATTGAAAGTGGGCATGCAGGTACAGCAGGCGGTGAAAAGGCGAATGGTATGCTGGCATTTATAGCGAGAGGATTCGAGTACAGGAGTAGGGTGGTACTACTGCAGTTGTACAAGGCCTTGGTGAGACCACACCTGGAGTATTGTGTGCAGTTTTGGTCCCCTAATCTGAGGAAAGACATTCTTGCCATAGAGGGAGTACAAAGAAAGTTCACCAGATTGATTCCTGGAATGGCAGGACTTTCATATGATGAAAGACTGGATCGACTAGGCTTATACTCCCTGGAATTTAGAAGATTGAGGAGGGGATCTTATTGAAACGCATAAAATTCTAAAGGGATTGGACAGGCTAGATGCAGGAAGATTGTTCCCGATGTTGGGGAGGTCCAGAACGAGGGGTCACAGTTTGAGGATAAAGGGGAAGCCTTTTAGGACCGAGATGAGGAAAAACTTCTTCACACAGAGAGTGGTGAATCTGTGGAATTCTCTGCCACAGGAAACAGTTGAGGCAAATTCATTGGCTATACTTAAGAGGGAGTTAGATATGGCCCTTGTGGCTAAAGGGATCAGGGGGTATGGAGAGAAGGCAGGTACAGGGTTCTGAGTTGGATGATCAGCCATGATCATACTGAATGGTGGTGCAGGCTCAAAGGGCCGAATGGTCTACTCCTGCACCTATTTTCTATGTTTCTATGTTTGTTGTTGTTCGTCCATCGTTGACGTCGATGAGGACCTCGACACCATAATGATGGTATCGAGACTAGCGCGTGATTTGGATTTAAGTGAGGGAGAGTTGCGCAGCGTCAGCCTCACTCTCTCTTCCCAATTCCCATCTGGATCCAGTGGCAAGACAGAGTCTAGACGGCTGGAGATGGGACTAGGCGCAGTGGATGACCAGGACGTCTTCTGTGTCTTGTCCTGCTCTACATGTTCCATGACGCTTGCAGAGACCGCCTTCTTGACCGTTGGATCTTCCATTGGTCTCGTCCACTCAATCCGCCGGAGTCTGTCTTCACATGCTGGGATAGACAACTCCCTGTCTCACCGAGGGTTTGAGACCCGTCGGCTACCCTCACCTGGTTTAGCCAGATTGTCGAAGCCGTTGCCCGGGGTGTGGCCGCTGTCGCATGCAAACAGCTACGAGGAGCCATAGGTGAGAGCTGAGTGCCAGGTGGGGACCAAAGGTGGACTAACCGCCCTGAAAAGGACGCGACATGTTCCCCCACCAGAGGTGCTACCCCTCCCTGACACTCCATACACCCCTATGTTTCTATACATATGAGCCGATATAGCTGAGCGTTACAGTTATTATTCTATTATAGATTTATTGAGTATGCCCTCAAGAAAATGACTCTCAAGGATGTATATGGTGACATATCCGTACTTTGATAATAAATTTACTTTGAACTTTTGACCTCTGAACAAAGTTTGGCATATTCCTGTCATTCAATCTGTTTTTGACACTGGCTATACAGGCTCTTTAATGGGCAGGAAAGAAAACCTCATTCTGCAAATGAAAATAATGAGGTTTTTTTGCATATATCAGCAATCGTCTGCCAAGCCTGACAAAACCTGTACCAGTATGAGCATCTGTAGATGAAACCCTTAGGGTCCTTATGTGAATTTTCCTTCGACACAAATGCTTCTGATGGACTTAATTTTTATTAAGTCCTTTAACCTACTGAAACTACTCAACCTGAAATCCTTTTGTGGAACGTTGTAGGATATGAACCACGGTAGCCACAACTATGATTGATGTTCCTCCAGCACTGTTTTCCTAAATGCATGGCCCATGAGTTTCTGGTAGACATGGTTTCAGCTAAATGACAATGGCCACCAATGCTCTCCAACTACATATTTCTGTGTGTGTCATTGCTAACCGCTGTTCAGTCACATCATGTGTTAAGGAGCATCAATTGCTGCACTCTAATCGTCCAGAGATTGATTGCTTTCTGTATTTGTAAAGAAGCAGACAGAGCACCATCAGGTATAGCACAATACTGGTGACATTATGTCCCAGTAGTCTGCATGTTACTCAGCTGGAAGAGAAGAGTAAAAAATAATGTTTTAAAGAGCAGTTTTTACAAGATGTCAACATTACATTGGCAATTAACAAATATCCTATATAACTACAAATTATTGTTGCATTACTTCATAATATAGACATTTCTCCAAGCCTTTTATGACTAATTTAATTTTCAAATCTCAAGGTGACAACACAGCAGTTAGGCTATCTTGCAGTTTGTCAAGTGATTAATTGGTTAAATCATATTAAAAATTACACTGGTGCTCAAATATAATTAATATTAATAATGGTTTACATGATTTGAGGATGAGCTCTGAATATTCAAAATCAGATATCCTATGAATTATCCATGTAAATTTTGTAACTTCTTAAGGAGATTTGCCCCTGTTCCCTTTTATCTTCACATTCATTACATTGTGTTGCCAAGCACATAGATATTGGAGCACTTTGTTCTTCCCTCTTCTTCATCATATCCCTGTGGAATTGTGTGATTAGAATATAATTATCTGTTCTAGATAAAGCTTCCTCTAACTATGGAACAACAGCAAATCATTCTCATATTTGACTTGCATTTCAGTTCATAATATATTCCATGAAGATAAAACTTCACAAACTTCAGTTATTTTTTTATTGTGTGCATTCCCTCCCCATCATGCAAATGTCTGACTTATGTAACAAACATACCTATGAACAAACATTTGGAAGACACATGGGATAGCATTTTCTGCCTTATGGCAACTTGGTTCATGGCTGCAATTTCAACTCCACTCTTCAAGAAGGGAGAGAGGCAGAAGAAAGGAACTATAGGCCAAATAGTCTGACCTCAGTGGTTGGGAAAATGTTGGAGTCAATTATTACGGATGAGATCTCAGAGTGCTTGGAGGCACATGATAAAATAGTCAGTATTGTTTCCTCAGGGGAAAATCTTGCCTGAAAATCTGTTGGAATTCTTTGAAGGTATAACAAGCAGGATAGACAAAGGAGAATCAGTTGATGGTGTGTACTTGGATATTCAGAAGGCTTTTGACAAAGTGCCACACATGAGGCTGCTTAACAACCTCAAGGAGCCCAGAGTGTTACAGAAAAGATTCTAACATGGATAAGTCAGTGGCTGATTGGTAGGAGGCAAAGAGTGTCTTTTCTGGCTGGCTGCTGATGACTTGTGTTGTTCCACAGGGGTCTGTGTTGGGACCGATTCTACGTCAATGATTTGGATGATGGAATTGGTGGCTTTGTTGCAAAGTTTGCAAATGACATGAAGATAAGTGAAAGGGCAGATAATTTCGAGGAAGTAGAGAGGTGAAAGAAGGACTTAGACAGATTAAGAGAATGGACAAAGAAGTGGTATGTGGAATACAGTGTCAGGAAGTGTATGGCCATGCGCTATGGTAGAAGAAATGAAAGGGTTAACTATTTTCTAAATGGAGAGAAAATACAAAAAACTGGAGTGCAACACAACTTAGGAGTCCTTGTGCAGGATTCCCTAAAGGTTAATTTACAGATTGAGTCTGTGGTGAGGAGGGCAAATGCAATGTTAGCATTCATTTCAAGAGGAAAAGAATATAAAAGCAAGGATATAATGTTGAAACTTTATAAAGCACTGGTGAGGCTTAATGAGAGGCATTGATCATGTGGATAGTCAGAGGCTTTTCCCCAGGGCTGAAATGGCTAGCACAAGAGGGCACAGTTTTAAGGTGCTTGGAAGCAGGTACAGAGGAGATGTCAGGGGTAAGTTTTTTACTCAGAGAGTGGTGAGTGCGTGGAATGGGCTGCCAGTGATGGTGGTGGAGGCAGATACGATAGGGTCCTTTAAGAGACTGCTGGACAGGTACATGAAACACAGAAAAATAGAGGGCGATGGGTAGCCCTAGGTAATTTCTAAGGTAAAGCACAGCTTTGTGGGCCGGAGGGCCTGTATTTTCTATGTTCTATGTTCTAATTCCTATTTTTCTAAAGAGTAGCACGTAAGTGCAATTACATTCTGGCTATTATTCTATAGATTTATTGAGTATGCCCACAAGAAAATGAATCTCAGGGTCGTATTTGATGACATATGTATATTTTAATAATAAATTTACTTCGAACTTTTGAGCAAGGAGCTAATTCTGAACCCACGTGCTGAGAATTTTGATCAGACTGATTGCAGTAGAAGCATTCAATCATTTTGCCTCCCAAGTCACAACTTATGCCTAATAAAAGGGCGTGATAGGAATCAATTTTTTGCCTGTTGGTATTTTAACCTGAAGCAGTGGAGGAGGCAGAATTAATGAACAGCAAACATCCTTCTAGTTCATTGGGCAATTGGTGACATATGTGGTCCAGGTGGATGAACATATCATGAACAGTTATGGACACATTATCGGTTTCAGTGAGTTTGGTCAGTACCACATTCTAGCTCACACGACATGAGCCCCCTGCCAGGTCACACCGCTGCTCCACCACAACATTTAAATCTCTTGGGACAGATGAAAGGACAGAGAAATCCCAAAGTACATGAAATCATTTCCTCCTTAGCGCCAACAATGATTTTGTTTTACTATCTGTTTCATTTGGCTATCATAATACACATGGCTTCATTCTATTTAGGTTCCTTGAGGTTGTTATAGTCAAGGGTGGTAGTGGGGAAGAGCTCCAATTACCTATTAAGTGCTCCCAAAGCTGTGTGCTTCAAATAGCCTCTCACAATCAAGTCTAGCATGTGGCTTTCATGTATGGCTTAACGGTGGAACTGTTTCTACTGACAGTGATATTGCTAAATATCACTATGTACGTTTGTATCTTATTTGCTTTTCAACACTATTCCTGGCAGCCCTTTGCAGACACCTACTGCTCTGCGAAAAAAAAAATACCCTGCATGTCTTGTTTAGACCATAAGACTACAAGACACAGGCACAGATTTAGGTCATTTGGCCCATCGAGTCTGCTCCACCATTTCATCATTTTTTCCATTTTTCCACTTTTTGCACTTTCCTTTTCTCACCTTAAATGCAACTCTATGTTAAATCTGTCATGACTATGAATGAAGCCACTGGAGAGAATCAGCTGGTAGATATAAAATGCTTTAGTTGGGACACACACAAACCAATAGCCTTTGGAATCACTGGAGAGAGAAATATTCCCCAACCCAACACTATAGCGCATTTTTATATGTTAAAGAACAAAGGTACAGGACAATTTCTATCTGCCTTCATAATGCTTCTTTTGAATTACATGTAATTTTTCAAATAACTGATCTTCCCACTAAACCACCCAAAGTGACTGTTAATTATCATTTGTCTCCAAGTCGTACTCATGTCTAAGTTGAATCTTAGGTCAATGGGGTATTGAATGCTTTCGTGCATACACGGACATCTCAGTCAATTGGGTGTTTCCTGAAGTGCAATTTACTCTAAAATGCAGCTTCGGAAAGACTATTGTTCCAAGTTGCATTTTAAATTCATTCTACAATCTATATACAGATCTGAAGACTGGTTGCTGTTGAAATTTATATTTGCTATATTGCGTATCTCCAGAATAAGCCCTAACAAAATCACCAAGTTTAGTTCATTTGTTGTGTATTCTGAGTTAAACTGGTATTACTAATCATCAGTTGTACAGGTTATTTATGTTCACAGGTATCTGTTACATAATTCAAGTTATAGCTGCAAACACTGTCTCAGCAACTAAAATGTATATAAGGAATTGTTGATTTATTTGTTCAGCAATAAGATGTTGCCTTGTCAATAGTCAAATCCCTTGGGGAATTATGTTTCTTTGGACACTTCAGATTAGCCTGCAGTAACCACCTATCATTGAAACTGTATCTTTTATTCAGCAGTACATTAGTTTTGGCGGTGATCATGTTGCAGTCCATTACTCCTCTCACAAAACCAGTCTAATACCTTACACCAGAAAACTAAAGGTTGTTGAATTGGGAAACATAAGGTACTAATTATAATTAAGCTATCAAAGTACATTATTTTGTGAAGGAACAGAATGGTTATATAATTACTCCTTATTTTGAGATCTACATGGAACAAAATTGAACAGAAGACTGGGAGAATTCTTATCCTTTATTATATTGTGCTGATTTGGAACTGAGGCTGTGTTTATCAAAACAAAGCTGAATTTTGCTGCCTTTTCAGAATTTATATGACAGCATAGGGGTAATGCATTCAAATGTATGGAGTGAATTACAAATGGACACAAAATCAATTCTAAAGAGAGAATATGGGGAGTTAGATAGAAAGATGAAAAGCAGGACCTCCAGGTTAGTAACCTCTGGATTGCTGCCTGTGCCATGCACCAATGAGGGTAAGAATAAAAAGATTTAGCAGACGAATGTGTGGTTGAGCAATTGTGTGGGGGCAGGGTTTCAGGGATCTCTTCTGAGGAAGGTATGACCTGTACAAAAGGGATGGGTTACACCTGAATTTGAGAGGACCAATAACATTGCTGACAGGTTTGCTAGAGCTTTTGGGGAGGGTTTAAAATAACTTGGCAGGCGGATGGGAACTGGAGTGATAGAGCTGAGGATGGGGCTGTTGGTACACAACTAGATGCATTGTGTAGTCAAACCATGAGCAAGAACCAACAGATGAAAAGGCAAAATTCCAGTCAGTGTGATGATTTAAGTGTAACATAGGGGCAAGATCAAAAAGAATGTTGAATAGATAGATAGATATACTTTATTGATCCTGAGGGAAATTGGGTTTCGTTACAGCTGCACCAACCAAGAATAGAGCATAAATATAGCAATACAAAAACCACAAACAATCAAACAACAAAATGCAAACTATGCCAGATGGAAATAAGTCCAGGACCAGCCTATTGGCTCAGGGTGTCTGACCCTCCAGGGGAGGAGCTGCAAAGTTCGATGGCCACAAGCAGGAACAACCTCCCATGACACCCAGTGTTGCATCTCGGTGGAATATGGCCAAAGTCCAACAGCAAAAAGTTCAATATCCGGGTTACAAACACGTTCCTTGATCATAATATGACCCGGACTGCATCATCTGTTGTTAACCAGAACAGCAAGCTCCTCTCCTTTACGCTTACCTCTCTCAGTGCACTTCCAGTCAGCCAGAATGGGCTGGAAGCCCTCTATGGAAACATTTTGGTCGTTACAGGACTGAAGGTGTTATATTTGAATGCACAAAGAATATGGAAGAAGTTAGATGATCTTGTAGCACAGTTAGAGATTGGCAGGTATGATGTTGCGGGCATCACTGAGTCATAGCAGAAAGAAGATCTTAGTTGGGAGCTTAATATTGAACTTAGGATATTGAACTTTTTACTGTTGGACTTTGGCCACATTCCACCGTGATACAACACTGGGCGGCACAGGAGGTTGTCCCTGGCTGTGGCCATCGAACTTGCAGCTCCTCCCGTGGAGGGTCAGACACCCTGAGTCAATAGACTGGTCCTGGACTTATTTTCCATCTGGCATAGTTTGCATTTTGTTGTTTAATTGTTTGTGGTTTTTGTATTGCTATATTTATGCTCTATTCTTGGTTGGTGTGGCTGTAATGAAACCCAATTTCCCTTGGGATCAATAAAGTATATCTATCTATCGATCTAATATCCAAGGATACACATTGTATTGAAAGGACAGGCAAATAGGCAAAGGGGGTGGAGAAGTTCTTTTGGAAAAAGATGAACTCCAAACCTTAGAAAGGGGTCAAATAGGATCAGAAGATGTAGAATCCTTGTGGGCAGAGTTAAGAAACTGCAAGGGTAGGAAGACTATGATGGGAGTTATATACAGGCCTCTGAACAGAAGCCAGGGTGTGGAGTACAAATCACTATGGGAGATAGAAAAGGCGTGTAAAAAGGGCAATGTTATGAGTCTCATGGGGATTTCAATATGCAGGTAGATTGGGAAAATAAGATTGTTTCTGAATCCCAGAAGAAGGAATTTGTCAAATGCCTTTTCAGAGCAGCTCATAGTTGAACCCACTATGGAAAAGGAAATTCTGGATTGAGTGTTGTTTAGTCAACCAGATTTGATTAGGGAGCTAAAGATAAAGGAAACCTTAGGAGACAGTGGTCATAATATGATCAAATTCACCCTGCAGTTTGAGGGGGAGAAGATGTCAGATATATCAGTATTAGAGTGAAGCAAAAGAAATTAGGGGCATGAGAGAGGAGTTGGCCAAAGTTGATTGGAAGGAGGCATAAGCAGGAGTATGGGAGAACAGCAACGGCTGGAGTTTCTGGGGTCAATTCAGAAGGTAGAGGATGGGTACATCCCAAAGATGAAGCAGTATTCTAAAGAGAGGGTGATCAAACCATAGCTGACAAGGGAAGTGAAAGACAGCATAAAAGCAAAAGAGAGGGTATATACTGTGATATAGCAAAAATTAGTGGGAAGTTAGAACATTGGGGAGCTTTTAGAAACCAACAGAAGGCAAATAAAAAAGACACAAAGAGAGAAAAGATGAAATAAGTAGGTAATCTAGCCAATAATATAAACAAGATATCCCAAATGTAAAGAGTAAAAGAGAGGCGAGATTGGAAAATGACACTGGAAAGATTGTAATGAGGAGAACAGAAATGGCGGACAAACTTAATAAATATTTTGCATCTGTCTTCACTGTAGAAGGCATGAGCAGTATACTAGAGAGTGTCAGAGGGCAGAAGTGAGTGTGGTTGATATTACTAAGGAGAAAGAGCTTGGGAATCTGAAGGGTCTGAAGGGAGATAGGTCACCTGGACTGGATGGACTGCACCTCAGGATTCTAAAAGAGTTGGCTGAAGAGACTATAAAGGCATTAGTAATGATCTTTCAAGGATCACTGGATTCTGGAATAGATCTGGACAACTGGACAATTGTAAATGTCACGCCACTCTTTAAGAAGGGGGGTGGGGCAGCAGAAGAAAGGAAATTATAGGCTAGTTAGCCTGATTTCAGTGCTTGAGGAGACATTTGAGTCCGTTATTAAGGATGTGGTTTCAGGGTACTTGGAGGCATATGATAAAATAGGCCAAAGTCAGCATGGTTTCCTTAAGGGGAAATCTGTTGTAATTCTTTGAGGAAGTAACAGGCAGGATAGACAAAGGAGAGTCAGTGGATGTTATTTACTTGACAAGACATTTGACAAAGTGTCTCACATGCCGCTACTTAACAAGATAAAAGCGATTGTATTAAAGAAAAGATACTATCATCAATAGAAGATTGGCTCACTGAGGCGAAGAGTGGGAATAAAGGGGCCTTCTCTGATTGGCTGCCAGTGACTAGTGGTGTTCTGCAAGGGTCAGAGTTCAGACCATTAGTTCTGACATTAGGACTCAGACAGATTGAGAGAATGGGCAAAGAAGTGGCAGGTGAAATATAGTGCAGTTGGTAGAAGGAATAAAGGTAAAGACTATTTTCTAAATGGGAAGATAATACAAACTATCAGAGGTGCAAAGGGACTTGGGAGTTCTTGTGCAGTTTTCCCTAAAGGTTAACTTGCAGATTGAGCCAGTGGTAAGGAAGGCAACTACAATGTTTGCATTCATTTTGAGAGTAAAGAAAATAAGTGTCAAGGCTGCAATTGGAATATCATGAGCAGATTTGGGGCCTCTATCTAAAAAAAGATGTGCTGGCATTGGACAGGGTCCATAGGAGGTTCACAAGAATGATTTCAGGAATGAAAGGGTTAACGTTTGATGGCTCTGGGCCTATACTCACTAGAGTTTAGAGAATGAGGGGGACTCTCATTGAAACCTATCGATTATTGAAAGACTCAGATGGCGTTCTGTGGGGAGGATGTTTCCTGTAGTGGGCGAGTCTAGGACCAGAGGGCCTTAGAAAAGAGCTGGGTTCCCAACCTTTTTTATGCCATGACCCTGACCATTAACCAAAGGGTCCATGGACCACAGGTTGGGAAGCCTGGAATAGAGGGATGTCCATTTAGAGATGAGGAGGAACTTCTTTATCAGTAGGGTAGTGAATCTGTGGAACTCATTGTCACAGACGACTGGGTATATTTAAAGCAGAGGTTGATATCCTCTTGATTAGTCAGGGCATCAACAATTATGGGGAGAAGCAAAGAGAATGGGATTGAGATGGATAAAAAAATTCAGTCATGATAATATGGCAGAGCAGACTCGATGGGCCAGATAGCTTAATTCTGCTTCTATGTCCTATGATCTTTTGGTCTAATGAATACACAAATTCTATTAAAACTCACAGGTACTAGACATCCAGCACTTTGTATTCCTCTTGTGGCCATTCCTGAATTTCAGTTTCAAATATCTTAAAATGCGAAAGCTGAGAAGTCGCAGACAAAACTATGAGCAGTCACAACACACTAGTACACAGGTTAAGCAAAATAAATGACACACTGATGGCACTTAATCATTGACCAGCTTGGAACAAATGGAAAATTGGCTTACTCATTCGCTTACTTCAACTCAACCCTTAGATTCCTGTTACAGACACCATGGCCTCCAGTGACTTCTTAACACAAGAGATTCTGCTAATGCTAGAAACCCAGAGCAACACACAAAAAATGATGGAGGATCTCAGCAAGTCAAGCTGCATCTATGGAAATAAATGAAATCATAAGACCATAAGACATAGGAGCACAATTAAGCCATTTGGCCCATCAAGTCAACTCTACCATAGAATCATGGCTGATCCTTTTTCCCCCTCCTCATCCCCTCTCCAGCCTTCTCCCTTTGATGCCATGGCCAATCAAGAACCTATCAATCTCTGCCTCAAATACACCCAACGACCTGGCCTCCACTGCTGCATGTGGCAACAAATTCTACAAATTCACCAGCCTTTGGCCAAAGAAATTACTCCACATCTCTGTTTTAAAAGGGCACCCCTCTATCCTGAGGCTGTGCCCTCTTGTCCTAGACTCCCCCACCATGGGAAACATCCCTTCCACATCTACTCTGTCTAGGCCTTTCTACATTCGAAAGGTTTCAATGAGATCCCCCCCTCATCTTTCTGAATTCTAGCGAGTACAGGCCCAGAGCCATCAAATGTTCCTCATATGATAACCCTTTCATTTTTAGAATCATCCTTGTGAACCTCCTCTGAACCCTTTCTAATGCCATCACATATTTTCTTAGATAAGAAAACCAATTGTTCACAATACTCAAGGTGAGGCCTCACCAGTGCCTAATAAACCATTAATATCACATCCTTACTCTTATATTCTAGACCTCTTGAAATAAATGCTCACATTGTATTAGCCTTCCTTACCACCAACTCAACCTGCAAGTTAACCTTTAGGGTATTCTGCAAAAGGGCTCCCAAGTCCTTTTGCATCTCAGATTTTTGGATGTTCTCCCCATTTAGAAAATAATCTGCACATTTATTTCTTTTACCAAAATATATGAACATGCATTTTCCAACATTGTATTTTTCTTTTGCCACTTTCTTGCCCATTCTCCTATTCAGCCCAAGTTCCTCTGCAGCCTACTGTTTCACAAACTTCCTATCCCTCTGATACAATATGTAACCTTTGACATTGAGCTCCCAACTGCAACCCTTCTACAGCCATGATTCAGTGAAGGCCACAACATCACACCCAATCTGTCAAAGTGCAACAGGATCATTCACCTTATTTCTTATAATCTGTGCACTGAGATATAACACTTTGAATGTTGTATTTGTACCTTCTTTGACTGTGCATCCCTAATTCGCTGATATTCACCCTGCTGGCTGCAATTTCGTCCTATTATCTGCCTACCCTTCCTGACAGTCTGACTGTCTTTGATTTTTTATCATCTATCCTGTCCTCAGTCCCTTCACTCTGGTTCCCATTCCCCTGCCAAATTAGTTTAAACCCTCCCCAACAGCTCTAACAAACCTGCCAGAGGGAACATTGGTCCCCCTCAAGTTCAGGTGTAACCCATTACTTTTGTACAGGTCATACCTCCCCAGGAGAGATCCCAATGATCCAAGAACCTGAAGCCCTCCCCCCTGCACCAGCTTCTCAGCCACACATTTATCTGTCAGATCATTCTGTTTCTACCCTCACTGGCGGATGTTACAGGCAGCCGTCCAGAAATTATTACCATGAAGGTCCTGCTTCTCACCTTTCTGCCTAGTTCTCCAAGTTCTCTTTTCAAGACCTCTTTGCTTTTCCTTTCTATGTCATTGGTACCAATATGTACCAAGACATCTGGCTGCTCTCCCTTCCCATCCGAAATGCTTTGGATGCGATCTGAGTCGTCCCTGACCCTGACGCGGGGAAGGCAATATACTATCTAGGTGACCTGTTCACATCCGCTGAATCTCCTGTCTGTTCCCCTATCACTACCACTCCCCTCTTCTCCCTCTTTCCCTCCAACATCGTGGACCAATGCTCAGTGTCAGTAACCTGGCCTCCGTGACGTTCCCCTTGGATGTCATTCACTACAACCGTATCCGAAATGGTATACTTGTCAATAAGGGGAATGCCCACAGGGATGCCCTGTGCTAGCTGCTTATTCACTTTCCCATTCCTTCTCCTGAATAAGCACAAGAGATTCTGCAGACCCTGGCATTCCAGAGCAACACACACAAATGCTGGAGGAACTCAGCAGGTCAGACAGCATCTATGAAAATGAATAAACAGTCAACATTTCAGCCTAAGGACTGAAAAGGAAGGGGAAAGATGTCAGAATAAAAAGTTGGGGAAGGAAGACAGCTAGAAAGTGATAGGTGAAGACAGGTGGGCAGGAAAGATAAAGGGCTGGAGAAGAAGGAATGGATAGGAGAGGAGAGTGGACCATGGGAGAAAGGGAAGAAGAGACACTAGGGGCAGCTGAGAAGTAGAGGTCAGAGGACAGAGTGGGTAAGAGAAGATGGAGGAAGGTGGAGAAAAGAAAAAGAAAGGATAATCTGAAGAAGAAATTGATATTCGTGCCTTCAGGTGGATTATGAGGTGTTGCTCCTCGACCCTGAGAGTGACCTCATTGTGACAGAAGAGCAGGCCGTGGACTGACATGTCAGAATGGGATGGGGATAAGAATTAAAATGAATAGCCACAGGAAAATTCCACTTTTGATGGAGGTACCCAATAATTGACTTTTCATTCCCATTCAAGTTCTGGACTGCTGTGCTACTTAGGAATTAAACAACCGGCATTTCCTTTGTTCCAGCAGGATACCCAGCTACCTGTTTTTCCATATTGAAACAACACTCTCTCTGCAGGTATGCCAGGAAATCTGCAATCTGTAAACCCTTTATGCACTCTCCTCTCAAAACCAACCTACTGATACCCATTGTCACCATTGCACTGGTCCCTCAGCTGAGCATCAAACCCCGTACCCTGCTCATCATGCAGAGGCAGAAACAGTTGTACTGCCAGGAGATAGTACCCAGTTATTATCTTCATGTGCTGTGTCGTATGACATGGTTTTCCGTCTGTCCTTAATCTGAGAAGTTCTAATAAGCTCTTCAAAACTTTTGCTTGTCCATCCCTTGATGTTACTCATGAAAGTCATGTGCTGTCGACGGTCACATCTTCTTCCATCAATTTTTCCCTTGCTGCAAGATGTTTGAGCTTCTCTTTCCTCAGTACGTATCCCAGAAATTCCAGCTGCTGTTTCCTGATTGATATCAGCTCTCTTCTTATTCCGGCTTTTCACAACACTTCCTCGTTTGTTACTCTGTCCTTCCATGAAATTTTCATCATTCTTCTCAAAAACCACATTTCTGTAGCCCTGAGTCTTCCCTCATTTTGCTTTGATATTGTCCAGCATTCATTTCCGTATGTTAGTGTGCAATGGATGTAGCATCGCAACTCTCCAAGTTTTGTACCCAGAGATTATGTGATTCTTTAGTATTTTGCTCAACCCCTTGAACATACAATCCTTCTAATTTCAACATCAGCCCTACCATCAGATGTTATCGTGCTCCTTGAGTAATTGAACTTCTATGTTTGTTGTGTTTTGATGTACACTTTCAGCTTGCATTTCTGTATTTCTTCCTTTTTTATGACATTCATACATTCGGTCCTCATGCAGTTGATGGTGAATCCTCTCTTTGCAATTTCTTCAATGACTTTAAGTTCTCAAAGAGAAGAGACTGGTAGACGGTAAGTTACAGCAGGAGAATAATGCTCTCTGATTTCACAGAATGAGAAGACAAAAATCTATCATTTGACTTTCCCTTGAAAGGAAGCTTTTAGGAAAGATAGTAAAATAGCCAAACAAAGTCAAAAGACCAACTGAAACAGGAGGATTCAGTGGAAGAATCGATTCCCTTGGGGTGCAATTTGTGTGATCAGATTTACTTTAGTAATGATGTGTTGCTATGGAAATTGGGTCTGGTTTGGGAATGACAGCTGCTAGGGATCTAATGTCCCTGCAACCCAATGCCATTCATTTGCTGTGTTAATAATGTGATGTTTAAATTTAATTTTGTATGGATCGCTTTGTTTTTCATTTAGAACTGAAAGATCCATTCTAAATCTGTGGATGCTGTAAATTACAGGTTCTACAATTTGTTGGAAAATCTTGATTTGTTGCAGAAATAGTATTTTTATTCTTTGCGGAGAATCGCAGCTAGCATTTTGGTTTCATCTATCTGATGTTTCAGGATGAAGTATCAATGATAAGGAAGAGGTGGGGTGCAGTGGAGGGCTTTCCAATTAACATATACTTTCACAATTAAAAGTAGATTGCATCAGATTATATATTTTGTGATTTTAAAAATGTTCAATTGTTTTATTTATGCTCGATATATTGGACCTAAAATTCTAATGTGCTTTTGAGTAGCATTACCTCTCACCAATCATGAAATTGAGCCAAGCATGTCCTTGAGTGAGTCATATTAACATGCTTGACCTTTACACTGAATCAGGCATGCAGCTAATGACATCATTATTCAGATAATATCCATTGCAGTCCATTCAAGTTGGAGTTTAAAATTCCACAATGTACAGTCATTGAATGGTATCATCAGAAAAGAAACATATTTCACAAGGCTGTAACGTTTCTTGTGCATTACACAGTCAATCAGCTCACTGAGCAGCCTCTTCCTTACTCATTCTGATAACAGGCCATGCTTATTTCTCACTGCTGCCATCGGGTGAAAGGTACAAGAGCCCGAGGACTCGCATCACCGGGTTCAAGAACAGTTATGGCCCCACAACCATCAGGCTCTTGAACAAAGGGGATAACCACACTCACATGCTCATTGATTGAGATGTTCCCACAACCGATGATCCTCTTTAAGGCAAACACGAAGAAATCTGCAGATGCTGGAATTTCAAGCAACACACAAAAAAGTTGCTGGTGAACGCAGCAGGCCAGGCAGCATCTATAGGAAGAGGTACAGTCGACGGTTTGGGCCGAGACCCTTCGTCAGGACTAACTGAAAGAAGAGATAGTAAGAGATTTGGAAGTGGGAGGGGGAGGGGGAGATCTGAAATGATAGGAGAAGACAGGAGGGGGAGGGATGAAGCCAAGAGCTGGACAGGTGATTGGCAAAAGGGATATGAGAGGATTGTGGGACAGGAGGCCCAGGGAGAAAGGCAAGGGTGGGGGGGGGGGAAGCCCAGAGGGTGGGCAAGGAGTTATAGTGAGAGGGACAGAGGCAGAAAAAGGAGAGACAGAGAGGGAGAGAGAGAGAGAGAGGGAGAGAGAGAGAGAGAGGGAGAGAGAGAGAGAGAGAGAGAGAGAGAGAGAGAGAGAGAGAGAGAGAGAGAGAGAAAATTAATAATAATAATAAATAACGGATGGGGTATGAGGGGGAGGTGGGGCATTAACGGAAGTTTGAGAAGTCAATGTTCATGCCATCAGGTTGGAAGCTACCCAGACGGAATATAAGGTGTTGTTTCTCCAACCTGAGTGTGGCTTCATCTTTACAGTAGAGGAGGCCGTGGATAGACATGTCAGAATGGGAATGGGATGTGGAATTAAAATGTGTGGCCACTGGGGGATCCTGCTTTCTCTGGCGGACAGAGCGTAGGTGTTCAGCGAAGCGGTCTCCCAGTCTGCGTCGGGTCTCGCCAATATATAGAAGGCCACATCGGGAGCACCGGACGCAGTATATCACCCCAGCCGACTCACAGGTGAAGTGTCGCCTCACCTGGAAGGACTGTCTGGGGCCCTGAATGGTGATGAGGGAGGAAGTGTAAGGGCATGTGTAGCACTTGTTCCGCTTACAAGGATAAGTGCCAGGAGGGAGATCAGTGGGGAGGGATGGGGGAAACGAATGGACAAGGGAGTCGCGTAGGGAGCGATCCCTGCGGGAAGCAGAGGGGGGGAGGGAAAGATGTGCTTAGTGGTGGGATCCCCTTGGAGGTGGCGGAAGTTACGGAGAATAATATGTTGAACCCGGAGGCTGGTGGGGTGGTAGGTGAGGACCAGGGGAACCCTATTCCTAGTGGGGTGGCGGGAGGATGGGCTGAGAGCAGATGTGCATGAAATGGTAGAAATGCGTTTGAGAGCAGAGTTGATGGTGGAGGAAGGGAAGCCTCTTTCTTTTAAAAAGGGGGACATCTTCTTTGTCCTGGAATGAAAAGCCTCATCCTGACAGCAGATGCGGTGGAGACAGAGGAATTACGAGAAGAGGATGGCACTTTTGCAAGAGACAGGGTGGGAAGAGGAATAGTCCAGGTAGCTGTGAGAGTCCGTAGGCTTATAGTAGACATCAGTAGATAAGCTGTCTCCAGAGATAGAGACAGAAAGATCAAGAAAGGGGAGGGTGGTGTCAGGAATGGACCAGGTAAACTTGAGGGCAGGGTGAAAGTTGGAGGCAAAGTTAATGAAGTCAACAAGCTCAGCATACGTGCAGGAAGCAGCGCCAATGCAGTCGTCGATGTAGCGAAGGAAAAGTGGGGGACAGATACCAGAATAGGCTTGGAACATGGATTGTTCCACAAAGCCAACAAAAAGGCAGGCATAGCTAGGACCCATACAGGTGCCCATAGCTACACCTTTAGTTTGGAGGAAGTGGGAGGAGCCAAAGGAGAAATTATTAAGAGTAAGAACTAATTCCGCTAGACGGAGCAGAGTGGTGGTAAAGGGGAACTGGTTAGGTCTGGAATCCAAAAATAAGCAGAGAGCTTTGAAACCTTCCTGGTGGGGAATGGAAGTGTATAGGGATTCTTTATCTCAATATCTCATGTTATCATTATTTATTGTTATTTATTTATATTTGCATTTATACAGTTTATTGTCTTCTGCACTCTATTTGATCTTTCATTGATCCTGCGATAGCTACTATTCTATAGATTTGCTGAGTATGCCCACAGGAAAATTAATCTCAGGGTTGTATATGGTGCCATATATGTACTTTGATAATAAAATTTACTTTGATCTTTGAAAGGTCTGGGCAGATTCTTCCCTCTTCCATTCCAGTCCTGATGAAGGATCTCAGCCCAAAACATTGATGGCTTATCCCTCTCCATAGACATGGCCTCCTCCAGCATTTTGTGTGTATTGCTTAAGCTTTTCAGCATCTGCAGAATCTCTTGTGTTTATGGGCAGCCTTGTGGTAACTTCATGAATGTTGCTCTAATCTGGCTGCCATTTGGATGGAGTACACTTTTGTTGGTTGGGTGAGAATTGTGTTCCACCATTTGCTTCTACCTGTAAATGTTACTTCATACTGATTGCAGCCATTTTGTACTTTTTTAAAATTCCTGCAGAGAACCAGGTTTAATGATAATACTAAAACCAATCCAATTTCCTGGCAGTGAGATTCTGGGGACTGAGTGCACTCTGAATTTCTGCCAGATTTTGTGGTGGGAAGGATTGAGTAGAAAATAACATGCAAATGGAAACAACAGGAATTCTGCAGATGCTGGAAATTCAAGCAACACACATCAAAGTTGCTGGTGAACGCAGCAGGCCAGGCAGCATCTGTAAGAAGAGGTGCAGTCGACGTTTCAGGCCAAGACCCTTTGTCAGGACCTGAAACGTTGACTGCACCTCTTCCTACAGATGCTGCCTGGCCTGCTGCGTTCACCAGCAACTTTGATGTGTGTTGCTTGCAAATGGAAACTTGTTGCAGCCTTGTGTACTTATAAATCACAATCTGATTCATAATCAGTTTTATTAAGAACAATGCTGCTTCCATCAATGGCCTTACACTTAGCATTTGTATGCACAGCTCTTCCAGGACACAGATACAATTACAGCATTTAAAAGAAGTTTGGACAGGTACTTAGATAGCAAGGACGTAGAACTGGGCTTCCCACTCTGTGGTCGACGGGCCCCTAGCTTAATGGTATTGGTCCATCGCATAAAAAAGGGTTGGGAACCCCTGGGGTAGAGGGATGCAAGTCAATGCAGTCAAATTCAATTAGTGTAGACACACATCACCATTGGCATGGATGAGGTGAGACAAAAGAGCACTTTCCTACACTGTATGTTTCTATGATTCAACTTCCTGGGTGTCAACATCTCTGAGGATCTATCCTGGACCCAACACGTTGATGCATTTACAAAGAAGGCACGACAGTGGCTATATTCCATTAGGAGTTTGCAGAGATTTGGTATGTCACAAAAGGCACTCGAAAATTTCTACAGATGTACTATGAAGAGCATTCTAACTGGCTGCATCAGCATCTCCTAAGATGGGGGGTGGGGGGGAACACTGTACAAGATCAAAATAAGTACAGTAAACTGCCGCTACTACTGTGTGGTAACCGGAATCTCCAGAGCCAAAGGCCCCGAAATCCTTGGCTTTGCGTGTTTCAGTGGCTGGGGAGAGGTCGAAGGTGCTCGGCAGAGGATGGCGCTCGAGAGGCTGTATTGGAGAGGCTGGAGAGAAGTTTTCAGATGGATGGACTCAGTATCGGCTGTGGTCGGCTGCTTCCAAGGCATCGGCGAGTTGACGGTGCCTGGAGGTTTATGGCAGGGAGCTTCTCCCTTTTGCCGCCTGCTACTGAGGACTTGGGAGTCGATCGACTCGGGACTTTGAGACTTTTTTTTACTGTGCCCATGGTCTGTTCTTCATCAAATTATGGTATTGCTTTGCACTGCTGTAACTATATGTTATAATTATGTGGTTCTGTCAGTGTTAGTCTTTGGTATGTCTTGTTTTCTGTGATATCACACTGGAGAATCATTGTATCATTTCTTAATGCATGTATGCATTTCTAAATGACAATAAGAGAAGACTGAGTGTTCTCATAATCTAAAAAAAAAGTTGTAAACTCAATTAGCTCCATCATGGGCACTAGCTTCCTTAGAGTTCAGGACATCTTCAAGGAGCGATGCCTGTAAAAGGTGGTGTTTATCATTAAGAGCCATCACCTAACTCATGTCCTCCTCTCAATACTACCATCAGGAAGGAGGTACAGAAGCATGAAGACACACACTCAGCGATTCAAGAAAACATTCTTCTCCTCTGCCATCCAATTTCTGAATGCACATTGAACCATGAACACTACCTCACCACTTTCTTTGTCTTTTTGTTCTAAGTATTTAATTTAACTTTCTAATATATATTTCTTAATGTAATTTACAGTTTGTTTTACATGATTGTGTTCGCATTGTACTACTGCCGCAAAGTGACATAAGAACATAAGAAATAGGAGGAGGAGTAGGCCATCCGGCCCATCGAGCCTGCCCCGCCATTCAATAAGATCATGGCTGATCTGTCCATAAACTCAGCTCCATCTACCTGCCTTTTCCCCATAACCCTTAATTCCCCTACTATGTAAAAACCTATCTAACTGTTTCTTAAATATATTTAGTGAAGAAGCCTCAACTGCTTCCCTGGGCAGAGAATTCCATAGATTCACTACTCTCTGGAAAAAACAGGTTCTCCTCATCTCTGTCCTAAACCTTCTCCCCTGAATCTTGAGACAATGTCCCCTAGTTCTAGTCTCACCTACCAATGGAAAGAACTTTCCTACTTCTATCCTATCTATCCCTTTCAAAATTTTGTATGTTTGTATAAGATCCTCTCTCATTTCTCTGAATTCTAGAGAGTATAGTGCCAGGGGACTCAATCTCTCCTCATAGGTTAACCTCTTCATCCCTGGAATCAACCTGGTGAAACTCCTCTGCACGGCCTCCAAAACCAGAATATCTTTCCTCAAGTATGGAGACCAGAACTGCACACAGTACTCCAGGTGCGGCCTCACCAGTACCCTGTACAGTTGCAGCATGACCTCCCTGCTCTTGAATTCAATCCCGCTAGCAATGAAGGCCAACATTCCGTTTGCCTTCTTAATAACCTGTTGTACCTGCAAGCCAACTTTTTGCAATTCATGCACAAGCACTCCCAAGTCCCTCTGCACAACAAAATGCTGCAATCTTTCACCATTTAAATAATAGTCTGCTCTTCTATTATTCCTTCCAAAGTGGATGATCTCGCATTTACCAACGCTGTATTCCTTCTGCCAGACCTTGGCCCACTCACTTAACCTATTCATATCCCTCTGCTGACTCTCTACATCCTCTGTACAATTTGCTTTTCCACTCAGTTTAGTGTCATCAGCAAATTTTGCTACACTACACTCAGTCCCCTCTTCCAAATCATCAATGTAAATGGTAAACATCTGCGGACCCAGCACCGACCCCTGCGGCACCCCACTCACCACTGACTGACAACCGGAGAAACACCCATTTATACCAATTCTCTGCCTTCTATCGGTTAACCAATCCACTATTCATGCCAATACACTTCCTCCAACTCCATGCATCCGTATCTTATTTATAAGTCTCTTGTGCGGCACCTTATCGAACGCCTTCTGGAAATCCAAGTATACGACATCCACCTGTATCTCTCTATCCACTGCAATCATTATGTCCTCAAAGAACTCCAGTAAGTTTGTCAAACAGGACCTGCCCTTTCTGAATCCGTGCTGTGTCTGTCTAATAGAACCACTCCTTTCTAAAGGTTTCGCTATTTCTTCCTTAATGACAGCTTCAAGCATTTTCCTGACTACAGACGTTAAGCTAACTGGTCTATAGTTGCCCATCTTTTGCCTACATCCTTTTTTAAAAAGGGGTGTGACACTTGCTGTCTTCCAATCCGCTGGGACCCGCCCAGAGCCCAGAGAATTTTGGTAAATGATTAACTACGCGTCTACTATAACTTCTGCCAATTCTCTCAGCTCCCTGGGATGCATCCCATCAGGACCAGGGGACTTATCCACCTTCAGGCCCTCTAGTTTGCTCATCTCTATCTCTTTAGTGACAGTGATTTTATCGAGGTCTTCACATCCCATTTCGTCCATAACATCCTTCTTTGGCATATTAGACGTGTCCTGCACCATGAAGACTGACACAAAATAGTCGTTCAATGCCTCAGCCATTTCCTTATCATCCAGTATCAATTTCCCCTTCTCGTCTTCCAAGGGATCTACGTTGACTTTAGTCACCCTCTTCCGCTTTATAATTATAAAAACTTTTGCTATGTGTTTTTATACTTTGTGCTAATTTACTTTCATGACAAATAACAACATATTTCATGACATATGCCAGTGATATTAAACCTGCTACTGATTCTGATACAATGATCTGTTATGTTGAAACTTTTGCTGGCTTGCATTCTGCTTACATACAACTATCAGCAATTACGTCACCAAGGATGCTCCATCAGTGAGAACACCTCAATAATGTCCATGCCTTTTTGTACAGGTCTATTACCACAAAGCTCTGATGTGTACAAGCCCAACTTCTGACATATGAAATAAGTTAATGGACAGAAGAAATATCCTAAATTTTGAGTTTGATCCATTGAGCATGTTGAGTGTATGGCTTTGATTAAAAATTCCTGCTGCATGGAGTACAAAGTAAATTTATTATCTTAATACATAGACATCACCATATAGAATCCTGAGATTCATTTTACTGGTGGGCATTCTCATTAATTCCATAATAGAATAATAATCATAATAGAATCAGTGAAAGACCACACCAACTTGAGCATTCAACCAGCGTGAAAAAGACAAAAATCTTTGCAAATACAAAAATAAAGAAATAATAATAAATGCATGACCAATAAATATACAGAACATGAGGTAAAGAGTGCTTGAAAGTGCGGGACATAGGTTGGGGGAATATTTCAGTGATGGGGCAAGTAAAGTTGAGTGAAGTTATTCTCTTTGGTTCTAGATCCTGATTGTTAGGGTAATAACCTACCTGAGCCTGGTGATGTGAGGCCTGAGGCTGTTGTATCTTCATCCTGATGGCAATATTGAGAAGAGAGCATGACCTGATTGGTCGGGGTCCCTCATGACGGGTGCTACTTTCCTGCAACAATGTTCTGTGTAGAAATGACCAATGGCGGGGAGAGCTTTACCCGTAATGGACTGGGCCATATTGACTACATTTTGTAGGATTTTCTATTCGAAGGGTATTGGTGTTTCCATACCAAGCTGTAAAGCAGCCAGTCAATATACTGTGCAACACAGATCTATAGTCATTTGTCAGGTTTTAGATGTCATGCCAAATCTTTGAAATCTCCTAAGGAAGTAGAGGTGCTGGCATGCTTTCTTTGTAATTGAACTTACATGTTGGGCCCAGGACAGGTCCTCTGAAATGAAAACACAGTGGAATATAACGTTGCTGACCCTCTCTACCTCTGATTCTTCGATGAGGACTGGCTCATGGACTTTAGTTTCCTCCTCCTGAAGTCAATAATCATCTTCTTTGTCGTGCTGACAATGAAAAAGAAGTTGTTACTATGACACCACTCAGTCAGGTCAATATCTTAATGGAGATTTTCTTTCAGTCGTTTTGGGTTTTGCCTTTCATGTAATGATTTAATAGTGAAAGAAACTCTGCTTTGCAAAATCCTGCAGTTCAAAGCATACCAGAATGACACAGGAGTATTTGACAGGACTATAATGCAGGATACCAGTTGACTGGTCAAAGTGTTGAAAGCATTATTTTGGAATTTCTGTGGAATTTCTGTGCTTAATTATGTTTCACATGCCCTGTTAGATTGGAGGCTCAGCTGGAATCCACAATGCCTGAATACAGAAAAGTCCTTGAGTGACCTTGCAATCTTCGCTATGGCTCAAATAATGATTGACATTTTTGGTTGCCTGAGGATGAAGACATTATGGTTGTTGCTTGGTTAATTGAATTTGACCTACACAGTTCTATGCCTGTAGTCATTAATGCTGTGCACATTGAGGGAACTCCCATGAAGTACATCAGAGTGTTCTTATCTTTCCAAACCAACTTCCTTCTGGTCCTGCTCTCCCTAATATTGATATGGGGTGGCACGGTTGCACAGCGTTTTGCAGTACCAGTGACCCGAGTTCAAGTCCCGACACTGCCTGTATGGAGTTTCTATGTTCTCTCCGGGTGTTCCAGTTCTCTCTCACAGTCCAAAGATGTACCAGTTACGAGATTTATTGGCCATTGTAAATTGTCTCATGATTAGGCTAGGGTTAAATCGGGGATTGTTGGATGGTGCAGCTCAAACAGCTGTTCCACAGACATGGGAGCAAAATTAGGCCATTTGTCCCATCGAGTCTGCTCTGCCATTTTATCATGGCTAATCCACTTCCCTCTTAGCCCCAATCTCTTGCCTTCTTCTTGTATCCCTTCATCCATTCCACACTTTATCTCAATAAATAAATAAATGAATATTTTGCCAGCAATCTGCATCTGCTTCTCACTTCACTCCAGGTTGCCTTTTTATTTGAGAAAACAGCATTTATCTTTTATGACTGTGTGGCTAAGTACATCTTCAACACCATACTCAAATTTGCTGATGACACCACTGTTGTGGGCTGTATTAAAGGTGATGGGAGATTGAAAACTTGGCTGAACGGTGTAATAATAACAGCTTCTCACGCAATGTCATGAAGTCCAAGGAACTGATTGTGGACTTCCAGAGAGTGAAACCAGAGGTCCATGAGTAATCCTCGGATGATCAGAGGAGGAGAGGGTCACTTTCTCAGAGGCCTGTTCTGGACTCATCATATAACTATAATTGCAAAGAAAGCACGATGGTGCCTGTACTTCCTCAGGAGTCTGCGGACATTCGGCATGTCATTGGCAACCTTTAACAGATGTATGGTGGAAAGTGTGCTGTCTGGCTGGTTTGGGAACACCAATGCCTTTGAATGAAAAATTCTACCAAAGGTACTGGGCTCGGCCCAGTACATCACAGGTAAAACCCTCCCAACCATCGAGCACATCTACATGAAACGCCACCATAGGAAAGCAGCATTCATCATCAAAGAGCCTCACCACCCAGCCCATGCTCTTTTCTCACTTCTGCCGTCACATAGAAGTACAGGAGCCTCAGGACTCACACCACCAGGTTCAAGAACAGTTACTAACCATCAACCACCAGACCCTGGAACAAAAGGGGATATCTAAACTCATTCTATTTCAGGTGTTCCCACAACCGATAGTCTCACTTTAAGGACTCTTTAACTTGTTATTTCATACTCGTTACTTATTGCTATTTATTTATGTTTGCATTTGTGCAGTTTGTTGTCCATTGATCCTGCTTACAGTTACTGCTCTGTAGATTTGCCGAGTGTGCCCATAGTAAAAGAATCTCAGAACACGCTGGAGGAACTCAGCAGGTCAGGTAATTCCCTCCCTCTCCCTTCCCCTATCCCTATGTCACTCTGCCCCCTCCCCCAGCTGCCTATCACCTCCCTCATGGTTCCGCCTCCTTCTACTACCCGGTGTGTTTTCCCCCATTCTTTCTTCACTTTTCCTGCCTATCACCTCCCTGCTTCCCCTCCCCCACCCCTTTGTCTTTCAAATTATTGGTTTTTCAACTGGACCTACCAGCCTTCTCCTTCCCACCCTCCCCCCACCTTCTCTATAGGGCCTCTGCTCCTTCCCTCTTCAGTCCTGACGAAGGATTCCGGCCCGAAACGTCGACTGATTGTTTCCACGGATGCTGCCTGACCTGCTGAGTTCCTCCAGCGTGTTGTGAGTGTTGATTTGACCCCAGCATCTGCAGATTATTTTGTGCAAAAGAATCTCAGAGTTGTATGTGGTGACATACATGTACCCTGATAGTAAATTTTACTTTGAACTTTTAACTTTTGAATTTATGTACTCATTGTAGGTGATTTCATCGACATTAAGCTTTTCCAGAGACTTGAATTATTATTGATTTACATATGGCCTTTCAGTGAAGCCTGTGTCCCTGGCAATACTTTCCACACAAGCATCAGGGTGGCTCACGATCTTTCCCATCTGTATAGCAGCTTTGAGCCTCCCGTCATTTCTATCTTTTTCACTTCTTTACGGTGTTTCCTTCCCACCCCTCACCATTAACATACTCCGCATTTTCCAGTGAGCTAATCTTTCTGCTTCAATTGAAAGTTCAAAGTAAATTCGTTATCAAATTATATGTCACCACATACTACCCTGAGATTCATTTTTTGCAGGCATTTACAGTAGATAAAAACACAACAGAATCAATGAAAAGGTACACACAGTGTGCAAAAGATGACAAATGGCACAAGTACAAAATGAATATTGAAATAATAATAAAATATAACTAAGTAATGATATTGAGAGCATGAGTTGTCAAGTCCTTGAGCACATGTCCATTGGCTGTAGAATCAGTTGTGTGCTGAGTGAATGGAGTTATCTACTTTGGTTCAGGAGGCTGATGATTGAGGGGTAATAGCAGTTCTTGAAGCAGGTGGTGTGGGATCTAATGTTTTTGTACCTCCTGCCCAATGGCAGCAGCAAGAAAAGAGCATGGCCTGGATGGTAGGCATCTTTGATGATTGGTGATGCTTTCCTAGGACATCAGTGTTCCACTCAAGAATTTCTCACATTCAGTCGTATCACCAGTGAAGCAAAGCTTCCAATTGCTCCATTCTCCATTGCAAGCCCAGACTAGTCCTGTATCCCATAAAGATCAAAACTCAGGATTATTAACAAAAATGAACACTTCAAATAGACTTTTACATGTCTACAGCATGTGCGGAACCCATGCAGTGGCATAGGAACCCATGCGTCTCACTTCAACTTGCATTCTCATTCCCTTTACATAAAATTTTACAGGTACACTTGGGAAAAGGGGTGTGTGGGGGGCTTACATGGGTCCCCTGTCACAGCAAAGCATGTATTTCTATGCATTCTACAATCTTTAACCTATTATCTTTGCATATAGAGCAATTCTGACTGAGAATCATAACCTGCACATATAATCAAAACCAAGATTCTACGTAGCTATTTGTTCCAAAAGCTGATTTTATTTCATTACTATACAGCTGAGGAAGATTGCTTTCATCATGATGGCCAAATAAAAGCAAAGAGATTGTGTCTAATGGTACAAAAAATTGATTCTGCTTTATCCCAGTAATCTTCTTGTGAGTTGATTTTATTAAACTGCCTTCTATCAATCAAAATTGACTCTTCTTCTTCAAAGCCTCACTATCCAGCATCATAGGTCAATCTATATATTAAGAACGATTCTTTGGGGATGCTTCAAAAAGATGCAGAGGACAGCTTACAAGGAAATTTATCATGACACGTGTCATCAGTATTTAAGTAATTGTTCTAAATATTTCCACAAAACTAGACGAATGATTGACAGTTACCTGGGGAAATCTGCTTCGAAGAAATGCAGGTGGCAATCTTTAAATAAATCTTAGTCATTATGAAAACCAAAACAAGGCACTCCTAAATTGCAGACAGTGGATCTATATTAAACCACAGAGAAAATACCAGGGAACAAAATTCATTTGTATCATTAAGGGTGTCATCGTGTGGCATTATTTTGTGTCAGCAGTTTTAGAGAACTTCCAAAAGTTTGTTTCTAAGATTATGCCTATGAGTGTCAGTAAATTTTAATTAATTATGTAAATGAATATAATTAAGATGTTAGTCTATAGACTGGTGGTGTAGTGACATCAGCACCGGACTTTGAGGCGAATGGTCCCGGGTTCGAATCCAGCCCGCTCCTTGCATACTTTCCAACTGTGCTGGGTTGAGTGTGTTGTATTTTTTTTATGGTTGCAAGACCCCGTTGGACATGATATACTTAAAGTACTTTGCTTTCAATGAGTTGCTCAGATAGACTTAAGGAGCTGGACTTGGTGAGGCTCTTGCTGCTGCTTGCATCAGAGAGGCGTCGGAAGAGTCAGTGCGCAAAGGTGGCATGCGGCCTAACGGCTGATTGCCTTAGTCACTTCCCTTAAGATTGCCAGACCCTACTGGTCATTGTACTGGTCACTGTAAGTCTGATTCACTGATTAATTGGCAACCAGCTGGTGGGCTGTGTGGCCTCGGTTGTAGCAAGGACTAGGCCAGCCACGGTGTTGCTTGTTTACAGCTGGCTGGAAGAGTGGCATCTGAGTTGGTGCATTCCACCGGGGGCACTGTGGCCCTGCATCCGAGCTGGAGTCACTGCTGCCCAACCGCCCCCCCACTGTTCACCTGGCAGAGACAAGCTGTATTGTGTCTGACTGCAGACTGCTGCAACATTCATGGACTCAGGGTCTTTTTTTTAGTGTGACTGTATTTTACTGATATTTTATCTGTGCTTTTTATCTTAGTCATAGTCATAGTCATACTTTATTGATCCCAGGGGGAAATTGGTTTTCGTTACAGTTGCACCATAAATAATAAGTAGTAATAGAACCATAAATAGTTAAATAGTAATATGTAAATTATGAAATAAGTCCAGGACCAGCCTATCAGCACAGGGTGTCTGACTCTCTAAGGGAGGAGTTGTAAAGTTTGATGGCCACAGGCAGGAATGATTTCCTATGACGCTCAGTATTGCATCTTGGAGGAATGAGTCTCTGGCTGAATGTACTCCTGTGCCCACCCAGTACATTATGTAGTGGATGGGAGATATTGACCAAGATGGCATGCAACTTAGACAGCATCCTCTTTTCAGACACCACCGTGAGAGAGTCCAGTTCCATCCCCACAACGTCACTGGCCTTACGAATGGGTTTGTTGATTCTGTTGGTGTCTGCTACCCTCAGCCTGCTGCCCCAGCACATAACAGCAAACGTGATAGCACTGGCCACCACAGACTCGTAGAACATCCTCAGCATCGTCCGGCAGATGTTAAAGGACCTCAGTCTCCTCAGGAAATAGAGACGGCTCTGACCCTTCTTGTAGACAGCCTCAGTGTTCTTTGACCAGTCCAGTTTATTGTCAATTCATATCCCCAAGTATTTGTAATCCTCCACCATGTCAAAAAATGATTCCATAAATTTCACTGCAACATAAATATCCAATTAGATAGAAATATAGCATTGAAAAGAATGCATGAACAAATATGGAAGACATCCGCAATTAATCAGAATTATTCTGGTTTAATAAAATGTTACAATTCACCTCACATCCACCACTTCCACTGGCAGTTTGTTCCATACTCACGCCACCCTCTGAGTGAAGAAGTTTCCCCTCAGATTTCCCTTAAATATTTCACCTTTCACTCTAAACCTGACCTCTAGTCTCACCCAACCTCAAGCATTCACCTTATCTATACACCTGATAATTTGGTGTACCTTTGTAATATCTCCCATCATTCTCCTGCACTTAAGTGAATAAAATCCTATCTATTTATCTTTTCTTTATAACTCTGGTGCTCAATTCCTGGCAACATGCTTGTAAATTTTCATCCCACTCTTTCAAACGTATTTACATCTTTCAACCTTATTTACATCTTTCCTGTAGGCTGGTGACCAGAACTGGACACAATGCTACAAATCTGGCCTCTCCAATGTCTTATACAAACTTAACACACATCCCATATCCTGTGCTTAATACTTTGGTTTATGAAGGCCAATGTGCTAATTCTTTCTTTATGAGTCTATCTACCCGTGACGCCACTTTCAATGAATTATTCCCAGATCCCTTTGTTCTACCACACTCCTCAGTGCCCTACCATTTGTTGTGTAAGTCCTACCCTGGTTTGTCCTTCCAAAGTACAACACCTCACACTTGTCTGCATTAAATTGCATCTGCCATTTTTTGTTGTATTTTCCTAACTTCTCCAGATCATTAGGGCAAACTTAATAGCCATCCTTGCTGTCACCTATGCCCTCAATCTTGGTGTCATTCACAAACTTGCAGATCCATTTTACCACATTATCATCCACATTGTTGATATAGATGACAAACAACAATGGATCTAGCACCGATCCTTTGCAGCACACCACAAGTCTCAGGTTTCCAGAGAGGCAACCATCTACTATCACTCCATGGCTTCCCCCACTGCGCCAATGTCAAATCCAATTTACTGCTTCATTTTCAATGCCAAGTGACTGAACCTTCTGGACCAGCCTCCTGTGTGGAACTTCGTCAAAGAACTTGCAAAGTCCATGTAAACCACATCCACTGCCCTTCCTTCCTGGTAGCCTCCTCAAAAAGCTCTATAAGATTGGTTAGGCATGATCTGCCATGCACAAGGTCCTATTGACCATCTCTAATCAGGCTTTGTCTATCCTAATACTTATATATCCTCTCCTTAAAGTACCTTTCAATAATTTGCCGATGACCGGCATCAGACTCACCAGCCTATAATTCGCTAGCTTATTCTTAGAGTCTCTCTTAAATGATGAAACAGCATTAGTTATCCTACAATCTTCTGTCACCTCACTTGTGTTAAATATATTTTAAATACCTCTGCCATTGGCCTTGTAATGTGCTGTAGATTTCTATGACCATACTGATCTTCAAGAGGACCAATTTTGTTCCTTACCATCCTTTTGGAAGAAGTCGCCTGGGTCTGCAAGAACCGTTGGCACCATCATTCCTGGTTGTAACCAGTAGAAAAGATGCCGTACAGTCATTCGAGCTGAGTGCAATACACTGCAAGGACTGAGTACTGATTGAAAGTGAGAAAATGGAGACAAAGGAGTTTGAGACATTTCTATGTTGTGATGTATTCAGTGGCTCCCAGATTGGTGCTGACCTTCTTGTTGTTCTTCAATCTATATGAATGATTTGGATGCATGAGGGAATGAAATGCCCTAATGCTAACTATTGAATCAAAACATTACTCAACAGTCACTGACATGTTCTGCCATTTTTTGGAGGAGATAATGACACACAAAATGACATACCAGGAACAGTGAGCATAAGTTAATTGTGTAATGGCATTTTTGGGAGTAATGCCTGTGGAGGAGAACGTTCTCAACTTTTTAGGAAAAACAATTGATAAAATTTCAGTAGGATTCTGTGTTAAAGAGTATACATATTCCGAACACTCCTCCTGGTGACTGCATCTTATCAAATTTGCAGCCAGTGTAATCACTCCTTGATTCCTTTCCCTCACTTCCTCAAAACAGCACTACCATGACATCAGACTCACCAGCCTATAATTCCCCAGCTTATTCTTTGAGTCTATCTTAAACAATGAAACAGCATTAGTTATCCTCCAATCTTCTGTCACCTCACTGGTTGTTAAGTATAACTCTGTTATGAATAACTCTGCCATTGCCCCTGCAACTTGCACACTAGCCTCTGAGGGGGCATCTTGTCTGGCTCCGGGAATTTATTCACTCTAATTCGCCTCAAGACAAGGAGACGTTCCTCTGAAATCAATATGTGATCCATGACCTCACTATTCCTCTGAAAGGACTGCTTGAGGCCCTGAAAGGCATTTCCAGATTAGGTGACACTTCACTTTTAAGTCTGTTGAGGTCATCTACTGTATCTGATGCTGCTGCCTCCTCTACATCAGTGAGACCCTACAGAGATTGGAGGACCGCATCATCCAGCAGCTTTGCTCCATCTGCTGTTAAAAGCTGGATTTCCTGGTTGCCATCCATTTCAATTTGACTTTGCATTCTCATTCCAACATGTCAGTCCATGGCCTTTCCTATTGTCACAAAGAGGCCACACTCAGGTTGGAGGAGCAACACCTGAGATTCCGTCAAGGTAGCCCCCAACCTGAGGGCATGAACATTGATTTCCTAACTTCTAGTGACTTCTCTACCCTCCTCCTTCTCTCTTTTTCCATTCTTGTTCTACACTGACTCCTTCTCTCCTCACCTGCCCATTACCTCACTCTACTGACCCCTTCTTTCCCTTTCTCCCAAGGTCCCCTATCGTCTCCTATCAGATTCCTTCTTCTTCAGCCCTGTACCTTTTACTTATCACTTCCCACCTTCTTACTTCATTCCTCCGTCCTCCACCCAACTACCTTCCCCCTCACCTAGTTTCACCTATCCCCTGCCGGCTTGTACTCCTTCTCCTCCCCCCACCTTCCTCCTCCATTTTCAGTCCTGATGAAGGTACTCCGCTCAGAAGGTTGACTGTTTATTCATTTCCATAGATGCTGCCTGAGCTGCTGAGTTCCTCCAGGAATTTGCGTGCTCTGCTCTGGATTTTCAGCATCTGCAGAATCGCTTGTGCTTATTATAGATATCATGACCATGAAGTGAAGAGATTCATCCTGGCAGTGACCCACGGTTTAAACATAGACTGCGGGTTAGGTCACTTTGGATGTCTGGAAACTTCAATGCAACATATTGCTATGCTTAATTTGGGTCTGGTTTGGGTCATAAGGCATACTTTCCTATGTTTCACACCCTAACATCTGCTCCAGAATCTGATGCAGCCAGCAAACCCATTGTCCAAAACATTCCATCCAATTTGACTTTGGAAGTAATTTCCACACTATTCAGGCAGAAGAAGCTGGAATTATTTACATACATTTTCCAACTGGTAAATGGGAGCAACATGTCCAATTTCTATGTCATTAACTATGAAGCCATAGTGCTACTCAATAAAATGTATATGAAAACATTTTCCCAAGAATTTGCCATGCGGACACAGCTCCAGAGATTAGCCTGTAGTTTATTTCTTCTAATGTACATTCTAACCATCTACTGAAATGTGCTGTGGATTTTGAAATTACTGGAAACACTCATCAGGCTGACAAGATCTGTAGAAAGGAAGAACAGCCAATGTTTGAGACTAAAGACACTTTGTCAGAACTGGCAAAGATTGAAAACAATTTGTCTTAAATGATAACTGTTTCCCTTTCCACAAATACTGCCTGACCTGATGAACTTTGTTAGCATATTCACATCTGGATCATATTGATTTCATCTCATGTAAACTGTGTTTACATCTATCTGAATGTAAAATGATTGTATGTCAGTGCAATAGAGAGGCTCAAAGGCTAAAACTCACACCATACATTTTCAGTTTTATAAAATATAGTTTTAATTGTATTTATTCATTAAGATATAGTATTGTGCAAAAGTCTTAGGCACATATATATAGGTTGGGGGTATAAGGCCATTGCACAGTATTGTAGTAATTTTATGGATTTCATTGTACTGTGGCCACAAAAAAAGCCTAATTTCATGACATATGTGAGTGATGATAAACCTGATTCTGATATGGGTCTCTGTTGTGGACTGAGAGAGGGAAGGGGGCAGGGAGAGGGGAACCATGATTGGGAAAAAGGAAGGAAGAGTGGAAGGAGTGGGAAGCACCAGAGGGACATTCTGTAATGATCAACAAACCAATTGTTTGGAATCGAATGAACTTGCCTAGTGTCTCAAGGCTGTGTGTCTGCACCCACACCACCTCCCTACCACCCCCCTCCCCGGCAACCCACCTGTCCCACACCCCTAAAGCACAGCGCTCCATCCTCACCACTGCCAACATCCTTTACTCCCGCCTGATTTACAAACGCGATCCCTGGTCCGTGTTGTCAAATATAGTACCATGCAAAATCTTAGGTATGCTACTTATATATTCTTGATTGGTCAGGGCTTGAAGGGCTACGGGGAAATGGCAGGAGACTGGGGCTGAGAGGAAAATTGGATCAGCCATGATGAAATGGAGGAGCAGACTCGATGGGCCAAATGCCTAAGTCTGCTCCTAGATCTTGAGGTCTTACGGTTTGAAATAAGTTCCTAAGACTTTTTGCAAAGTACTGTATCTAAATATAAAATGATTATAAATCAGTGGAATAGAAAGGCTCAAAGAAAGTCTAAAGCTCGCACCGTACATTTGTTCTTGTTATAAAAATTTGTTTTATTTCATTTATTCATCAAAATACATTATGCATAGAATATACAAGTGCATTTTGATAGAGTTATAGAGTACTTCAGCACAGAAACAGACCATTCAGCACATATAGTCCATGCTGACTTGATCTTCCTACTCCCATCGACCTGTACCTGGAGCACAGGCCTCCACACCTCTCTCATCCTTCTCTTCAATGGTATAATTGGACCTGCATCCTTACATTGATGACGTAAAAATATAATTATTTATGGTGTAGGACTCACTGTTGATTAAAAAATCCAAATTATATTTCAATGATACAGTTGAAAAATTAACTTATTTTGGTATGGTTCCGCCATAGGGTCACAGAGAATTACAAAACAGAAACAGGTTCTCCAACCCATCACATCCATAACAATCTTTTTGACCCCTCTATACTCCCCTCGTGGAAAGTGGCCACTGAGTGAGTGGGCCAGTGAAGGAGTGGAGCTTTGAGGCTTTGACTCCAGAGGTCTCGATGAGAAGAGGTGGAGGACAAGCTTGCTCGCAGTTAGTCTTTACAATGTCTCCTGAGATGGTGATGTGCCTCTCATGTGAGATGTGGCAGTCTTGGGGGAACGCCCTCTCCCGCAGAGTCACATCTGCTAGAAGTGCATACGGCTGGGCGATCTGGAAGACCGTGTAAGGAATCTGGAGCAGCACCTGGATGACCTTCGACTCATAAGGGAAAATGAGGCAGTCATAAATGAGAGCTACAGGGAGGTAGTCACACCTAGGCTGTCGGAAGCAGGTCGTTGGGTGACAGTCAGAGGGGGGAAAGCGAAGGTGGGCAGACGGGTAGCGCAGAGCACCCGTGTAGCCATTCCCCTGAATAATAAGTTTACCGTCCTGGATACTGTTAGCGGGGACGACCGACCAGGTGTGAGCCACGGTGGCAGGGCCTCTGGCACTGAGTCTGACCCTGTGGTGCAGAAGGGTGGGACAGAGAAGAGGAGAGCTGTCGTCATTGGAGACTTTATAGTCAGGGGAGCAGACAGGAGATTTTGTGGACGTGAGAAGGACACCCGCATGGTTTGTTGCCTCCCAGGTGCCAGGGTCCGGGATGCCTCTGACCGGGTGCATGACATCCTGGTACGAGAGGGAAAGCAACCAGAAGTCGTGATATATGTTGAGACCAACGACATAGGCAGGAAGAGGGATGAGGCCCTGAAGTGTGAGTTTCGAGAACTAGGCAGAAGGTTGAAGAACAGGACCTTAAGGGTGGCATTCTCAGGATTGCTGCCAGTGCTACGTGATAGTGATGGTAAGAATTGGAGGAGATGGCAGTTGAATGCATGGCTGAGGAGTAGGTGTAGGGAGCAGAGTTTTAGATTTTTGGATCATTGGCATCTCTTCTGGGGAAGGTGGGACCTGTACAGATTGGATGGGTTGCACCTGAACTCGAGGGGGAGCAATATCCTTGCAGGTAGGTTTGCTGGCATGGTTCGGGAGGGTTTAAACTAACTGGCAAGAAGGATGGGACCCAGAGCGATAGAGCAGTGAAGGAAGTGCATGGAGAAAAGCCGGATCCAACATACAGAGAGGCTTTGAGGAAAGAGAAGCAGAATAAAGGGCGTAAAGGTAGTAAGGTAGAAGGGTTGAAATGTGTGCATCTCAATGCAAGAAGCATCAGGAACAAAGATGATGAACGGAGAGCTTGGATACATACATGGAATTATGATGTAGTGGCCATTACAGAGACTTGGCTGGCACCAGGGCAGGAATGGATTCTCAATATTCCTGGATTTCAGTGCTTTAAAAGGGATAGAGAGGGGAGGAAAGGGGAGGAGGGGTGGTATTACTGGTCAGGGATACTATTACAGCTACAGAAAGGCTGGGTAATGTAGCAGGATCCTCTTTTGAGTCAGTATGGGTGGAAGTCAGGAAAAGGAAGGGAGCAGTTACTCTATTGGGGGTATTCTATAGGCCCCTTGGTAGCAGCAGAGATACAGAGGAGCAGATTGGGAGGCAGATTTTGGAAAGGTGCAAAAATAACAGGGTTGTTATCATGGGTGACTTTAACTTCCCTAATATTGATTGGCATCTGATTAGTTCCAAGGATTTAGGTGGGGCAGAGTTTGTTAAGTGTGTCCAGGACGGATTTCTGTCACAGTATATGGACAGGCCGACCAGGGGGAATGCCATACTAGATCTAGTACTAGGTAATGAATCGGGTCAGGTCACAGATCTCTCAGTGGGTGAGCATCTGGGGGACAGTGACCACCGCTCCCTGGTCTTTAGCATTATCATGGAAAAGGATAGAATCAGAAAGGACAGGATCATTTTTAATTGGAGAAGGGCAAATTATGAGGCTATAAGGCTAGAACTTGCGGGTGTGAATGGGGATGATGTCTTTGCAGGAAAATGTACTATGGACATGTGGTCGATGTTTAGAGATCTCTTGCAGGATGTTAAAGTTAAATTTGTCCCGGTGAGGAAGATAAAGAATGGTAGGGTGAAGCAACCATGGGTAACAAGTGAGGTGGAAAATCTAGTCAGGTGGAAGAAGGCAGCATACATGAGGTTTAGGAGGCAGGGATCAGATGGGTCTATCGAGGGATATAGGGAAGAAAGAAAGGAGCTTAAGAAAGGGCTGAGAAGAGCAAGAAGGGGACATGAGAAGGCCTTGGCGAGTAGGGTAAAGGAAAACCCCAAGGCATTCTTCAATTATGTGAAGAAAAAAGGATGACAGGAGTGAAGGTAGGACCGATTAGAGATAAAGGTGGGAAGATGTGCCTGGAGGCTGTGGAAGTGAGCGAGGTCCTCAATGAATACTTCTCTTTGGTATTCACCAATGAGAGGGAACTTGATGATGGTGAGGACAATATGAGTGAGGTTGATGTTCTGGAGCATGTTGATATTAAGGGAGAGGAGGTGTTGGAGTTGTTAAAATACATTAGGACGGATAAGTCCCCGGGGCCTGACGGATATTCCCCAGGCTGCTCCACGAGGCGAGGGAAGAGATTGCTGAGCCTCTGGCTAGGATCCTTATGTCCTCGTTGTCCACGGGAATGGTACCGGAGGATTGGAGGGAGGCGAATGTTGTCCCCTTGTTCAAAAAAGGTGGTAGGGATAGTCCGGGTAATTATAGACTAGTGAGCCTTACATCTGTAGTGGGAAAGCTGTTGGAAGAGATTCTTAGAGATAGGATCTATGGGCATTTAGGGAATCATGGTCTGATCAGGGACAGTCAGCATGGCTTTGTGAAGGGCAGATCGTGTCTAACAAGCCTGATAGAGTTCTTTGAGGAGGGATACAGATGAGGGTAGCGCAGTGGATGTCATCTATATGGATTTTAGTAAGGCATTTGACAAGGTTCCACACAGTAGGCTTATTCAGAAAGTTAGAAGGCATGCGATCCAGGGAAGTTTGGCCAGGTGGATTCAGAATTGGCTTGCCTGCAGAAGGCAGAGGGTCGTGGTGGAGGGAGTACATTCAGATTGGAGGATTGTGACTAGTGGTGTCCCACAAAGATCTGCTCTGGGACCTCTACTTTTTGTGATTTTTATTAACGACCTGGATGTGGGAGTAGAAGGGTGGGTTGGCAAGTTTGCAGATGACACAAAGGTTGGTGGTGTTGTGGGTAGTGTAGAGGATTGTCAAAGATTGCAGAGACATTGATAGGATGCAGAAGTGGGCTGAGAAGTGGCAGATGGAGTTCAACCTGGAGAAGTGTGAGGTGGTACACTTTGGAAGGACAAACTCCAAGGCAGAGTACAAAGTAAATGGTAGGATACTTGGTAGTGTGGAGGAGCAGAGGGTTCTGGGGGTGCATGTCCACAGATCCCTGAAAGTTGCCTCACAGGTAGATAGGGTAGTTAAGAAAGCTTATGGGGTGTTAGCTTTCATAAGTCGAGGGATAGAGCTTTAGAGTCGCGATGTAATGATGCAGCTTTTTAAAACTCTGGTTAGGCCACACTTGGAGTATTGTGTCCAGTTCTGCTCGCCTCACTATAGGAAGGATGTGGAAGCATTGGAAAGGGTACAGAGGAGATTTTCCAGGATGCTGTCTGGTTTAGAAAGTATGCATTATGATCAGAGATTAAGGGAGCTAGGGCTTTACCCTTTGGAGAGAAGGAGGATGAGAGGAGACATGATAGAGGTGTACAAGATAATAAGAGGAATAGATAGAGTGGATAGCCAGCGCCTCTTCCCCAGGGCACCACTGCTCAATACAAGAGGACATGGCTTTAAGGTAAGGGGTGGGAAGTTCAAGAGGGATATTAGAGGAAGGTTTTTTACTCAGAGAGTGGTTGATGCGTGGAATGCACTGCCTGAGTCACTGGTGGAGGCAGATACACTAGTGAAGTTTAAGAGACTACTAGACAGGTATATTGAGGAATTTAAGGTGGGGGGTTATATGGGAGACAGGGTTTGAGGGTTGGCACAACATTGTGGGCCGAAGGGCCTGTACTGTGCTGTACTTTTCTATGTTCTATGTAATACAATTCCCATCTGGCTGCTACCTGTACAACTTCAACATCATAGTTACTGCACCCAGTCTTATCGACCCACACCTTCCATACAGCCTTCCGTACATCTCCCATCCATGTACTTATACAAACTTCTCTTAAATGTTGCAAACAAACCCACATCCACAACTTCTGCTAGAAGTTCATACTACACTCTCACCACCCTCTCAGTGAAGTTCTTCCCCCTAATGTTCCCCTTAAATATTTCATCTTTGACCCTTAACCTATGATGTCACACCACTTCAGTGGAAAAAGCCAGCTTGCATTAATTCTGCCTTTGTCCCTTATAATTTTGTATACTTCCATTGAATCTCTTCTCATGATCCTACATTCGAGGGAATAAAGTCAAAACCTGTTCAAACTTTCCCTATAACTCAGGTCTTCTTGTTTTGACAACACCCTTGTAAACTTTCTCTGTACTCTTTCAAACTTATTTACATCTTTGCTGTAAGTAGGTGACCTGCACACAATTCTCCAAATTTGGCCTCTCTAACATCTTATACAACTTCAACATACCAATCTAACTCATGTACTCAATACTTGGATTTATGAAGGTCAGTGTGCCAAAAAGCTCTCACATTTTTTGGACCACAGCTTGAGTTCTGAGTTTAGTTCTGGTCCATTACAGGAAAGATATAATCACATTGGAGAGGGTTCAAGAGAGATTTAGATGATTGGAATCTCCTGGCCATGAGGCGAGATTGAATGGGCTGGAATTATTTGTCTTGGGACTGAGGAGGCTGAGGCAAAGACCTAACTTAAGTATTGTTTGCTTGTAATGTGCCATGTTGTATGATGTAGATGACCATGGTCTTTCCATGAACATAATTGTCCTTGCCAAATTTTTTCTTCTGGGCAGTGTCTTTACAAGATGGGTGACCCCAGCCATTATCAATATCCTTCAGAGATTGCCTGCCTGGCATCAGAGGTTGCACAACTAGGACTTTTGATTTACAACAGCTGCTCATACAACCATTCGCCACCTGCTCCCATGGTTTTACGTGACCCTAATCAGGGCAGGGGGAAAGTAGCCAAGCAGGTGCTGAACCTTGCCCAAGAGTGACCTGCAGGCCAGTAGAGGGAAGGAGCACATTACCTCCTTTGGTAGAGACATATCTCCATCCTGCCACCCTGAACTTCTCTTTATTGGGATTCAGCAGCGAGTAGGCCCATCTGGCCCTTTGAGCCACACCTCCCAGCAATCCCCCAACTTAATTCTAGCCTAATCACAGGGCAGTTTACAAAGATTAATTAACCCAGTGTCTTTGGACTGTGGGAGGAAACCAGAGCACCTGGAGAAAACCCATGTGTTCATGGTGAGAACGTACAAACTTCTCACAGGCAGCAGCGGGAACTGAAACCAGGTTGCCTCCTGTAGAGTAAAACATCGAGATAACCACTACGTAAATGATAGGGGCCCAGAAAGAAGATGGATTACTTCCCTTTACAGGCACAGATTTAAAGATTAGCTGTATTTTTACATGTACATTGAAATATTGATACATACAGTGAAATGTGTTGTTTGCATCAACGGCCCATACAGTCTGCGGATATGCTGGTAGCAGCCTGCAAATATCTCCATGCATCCTGCACCAATATAATATGGCCAAAACTTACTAACCCAAACTTATATGTCTTTGGACTGTGGGAGGAAACCCACACAGTCATGATGAGAATGCACAGACTCCTTATAGACAGCAGTGGAGATTGTACCTTGTTCACTGGCAATGTAAGGTGCTACACTAACTGCTAGACTGGTATGCCATGGTAAATGGTGAGAAAAGATTAGAATGGAAATGTAGAAAAATATTTCCACCCAGAAAGTGAAAGAGCTCCTTGCTTGAAAGGAGAAATGCAGAAATTCTCTTACTTTTAAGAAAGCACTTGTGTGTGCATTTGAAGAACTGTAACCTCCCAGATGCCTAGCTCAATATTCCTAATTTTTTTTTGTCACAACTGCGTGGACCAACCATTGTTCTGAACATGACATTTCTACGCAGCCTGAAAACTGAATGGCACTTTAAATGTTTTTTTGTAATATTCATATAATGGCGTCGACAATCAGTGATCCAGCAAATTATTAACAATGAACTACGGACTTCTGTACTGCATTTATTGTTACAATTTGAAACACTGACAATGTAAATGTTTTGAAGCTCTAAAATGTTTCAAAGTAAAGGTTGTGATACATTTATTGTTTAGAAAATTTATGGATTATATTCATTAACATAATTAATTATAGGGTACATAGCATTATCTCAAAGTTATATTAGCATTATACAAAAGAAAATTCCAGCTGCGTGGCAACAAAGGCTATGTGCATGGGAACATTTCAGTTAATGTGCAGCCACGCATCCGTGCAGTTTAGACAGAGTAGTACTTGGTCTGGAAGGTTAGATTAGGGTACGTATCACTTTGCAACAAATATGGATACAACTGGTTGAATGGTTACCTTCTTTCCTTCTCTATCATTAACTTTCTATATTTCTATAATTTCATTCTGTGCTGGTGTTGTAGCTGCAAAGAATCAAGATAACTACTTCCCACATCACTCTTACCCATACAATTTGCACCTTTACTAATCCCAGTAATAAGGTCATTAGGTTATGGAGGAAACCTTTCAGATTTCCAATATTAAATGACCAACATCAAGTCTCACATATCTTCCCTTTTCATTCAGGAGATTACAATCTCAATAGGACCCAACAGTGTGAAGGCCATATGGAGAAAAATAAACTTGAGCAATCTTGCCTCCCCAAACTTAGTAATGACTTTCTCTTCATATTCGAGTAGCTATAACAAGATTGCAAAGGAGCACAGGGGAGATTTGATCCATTAACCTTTAGTTCTATAGGTGAACTTGAAGAAAACAGCAAATGAAAATTATTTACTTATTGATTACTGAATTATTTTTTTCTCATGAAAAGGCATCACATATTTCATCTGAGATGCTAATTTTGCACAAAGAGATAACTTGGTTATTATGATATGTTCATCTTCAACTTGCACCAACGGTAGCTCATCTCTTATACTGTAACTGCTTCAGAGTATCATGGCATTTGTCATGTCAAGCCGCTTGATTTGATGTATCTTTATGTCACAATTTTGACATGTTACTAACTCTGGCATACTACAACACTAACATTTCACAATGATATAAGAATTATATGGGCTTCTCATACCATGTGTCAGAGTAATTTATCAATGTAAAACTGGTTCCAGGTAAAGTTCTTCCTTTTCCTTCCGTTACAAACTCAGTCAGCTCCATCATGGGCACTAGCCTCCCCAGCATCCATCCAGCATTCAAGGAGTGATGCCTGAAAAAGGTGGCATCCATCATTAAGGAACCCCATCACCCAGGTCATGGTCATGGTCATACTCATACTCATACTTTATTGATCCCGGGGGAAATTGGTTTTTGTTACAGTTGCACCACAAATAATTAAATAGTAATAAAACCATAAATAATTAAATAGTAATATGTAAATTATGCCAGGAAGTAAGTCCAGGACCAGCCTATTGGCTCAGGGTGTCTGACCCTCCAAGGGAGGAGTTGGAAAGTTTGATGGCCACAGGCAGGAATGACTTCCTATGACGCTCTGTGTTGCATCTCGGTGGAATGAGTCTCTGGCTGAATGTACTCCTGTGCCCACCCAGTACATTATGTAGTGGATGGGAGACATTGTCCAAGATGACATGCAACTTGGACAGCATCCTCTTTTCAGACACCACCGTCAGAGAGTCCAGTTCCGTCATGCCTTGTTCTCAGTACTACCATCAAGGAGGTGGTACAGAAGACTGAAGATACTCACTCAACCCCCTTCTTCCCCTCTGCCATCAGATTTCTGAATGGACATTGAAGCCATGAACACTGTCTCACTAATTTTTCTTCTTTTTTGCACCACTTACTTAATTTAAATTTTTTAAGATATAGATACACTAACTGTAATTTACAAGTTTTATTATTGTTTTTCAATGTACTGCTGCCACATAACATATTTCACAGCATACGACCCTGCTATTAAACCTGATTCTGATTCTCTGTTACTCTCTGTTTAAGATATCCTATGTATATCCTAACGTCTATACACAATTTTTTAAAAAAAATGTCCTTTTCTCTTTCTACTGCTTATTTGTTGCTTTTCTGCTTTTGTTTCCTAGACACATTCTTCTCTAAGAATTCCTTGTTCATGAGCAGTCTGGACAGTGTTTCCCTATACTGTACTATATTATTGGAATATAGTTGCGCTGTCGCAGGAAAACGGAGTCCATCAGCAGGGACCCCTACCACTCAAGTGCTCTCTTCTCGCTGCTGCCATCAGGAAGAAGGTACAGGAACATCGCGACTCACACCACCAGGTTCAGGAACAGTTATTACCCCTCAGCCATCAGGCTCTTGAACCAGTCGGGATAACTTCACTTGCCCCGTCACTGAACAGTTTCCACAAACTAAGGACTCACTTTCAAGGACTCTTCATCTCATGTTCTTGATATATAATTGCTTATTTATTATTATTTTCTTCATCTATTTGCACAATTTGTTGTTTTTTTGCACACTGGTAGTCAACCCTGTTGGTATGGTCTTTCATTAAAACTATTATGGTTATTGGATTTATTGTGTGTGCCCATAAAAATGAATCTCAGGGTTGTATATGGTAATGATTATGTACTTTGATAAAAAACTTACTTTGAACTTTTTAGAGATTATTGTTACATTAGTAAAATTAGCCATGAAAGTTTTCTATTAGTCCCATCCCAACCCACAGTTTCTCCTTGACTATAATTCACTAAAACAGTTATTTCTTAATTTCTGCTGACATCATAAGGAATTACTGAGGCAGTTGATGTGAAAGGTTTTTTCGAGTTCTATAGTACCAACATTCATGAGCCCAAAAGAAGAAAGACACATGGAAAACTTTCCTTTTAGAGACAGGAAGACATATGGGCAGGCAATTTCTCTTGATCTAATATAAACAGCGTTGAAACATTTGTTGAAGCTTTGATCCTCATTCCCAACCTGAGCTGTTTCAGGATTCCAATATCTCTAACTTGGTCAATTCATTTCTGTTATTGTGAAGACTGACTCCTTACTTGATCCTGAAACAGGAAAATGGAATGGGATCAGGAAAAAGGATTAAAATCCTACTAATTCTAATTGAATTCTAATGGAAAGAGGAAAATCCAGGCCTTGTTTTGCACAACTATTTTGGATACTTTTCGCTCCTCTCTTTCATTTCATCTCTGTCCTCAAAGCCTAATCATGAAATCGTGCGTAGGAGACATCTAATGAGCCGAAAATTACGCCAGGCTGAATGGTGCGGAATTCTGCACAGTATTGGCTCATGCATCCACTTGCAGACGGTGTATCCCTTGCAGCAACTTAGGAATACTGAAAATAATTACAGAACTTCCACTTGAATTATAATTTCAATGCTAAACTTGATTTACAAAGTAAGTATATGGTCCACTGGGTATTCTGTGAGACTCAGATATACAGATGTTCCGAGAGATCAATTGTTCTTGCCATATTCTCAAAAGAACAGTTTGAAAGAGAGTTCAGAATATTCACATAAGATTGGCTGTGTAGAACTGTCTCTTGGTGACTGTGTTTGAGATTAGTAACTGCAGAAAGCAAGTTCTATGTAAATATATTGCCTTAATTTTCCTTTATATTTCAGAGGTATTTATTTGTGACCTGTGTAACAATTATTGTTTAATTTTCATTGAGTGCTTATTAGTGTTAGAGCCATACATACATCTAATAACATATGTAGTATGAAATTCTACCTTTACGTAAAATGGTGCCATCACTGAGTGTCTGTTTGCCTGCACTCATTCATTTGTTATGTATCGTGTTAAATGACATGGGCGATCAAGGTCCGTCCATGATCACTCACGTTCCTGTGATTCTTCTTGGCAAATTTTTCAGCAGAAGTGGATTGCCATAACCTTCTCCTGGGCAGTGTCTTTACAAGACAGGTGACCCCAGTCATTATCAATACTCATCAGAGACTGTCTGCCTGGCATCAGTGATCACATAACCAGGACTTGATATGTACCAGCTGCTTGTACGACCATCCACCACCTGCTCCCATGGCATCACGTGACCCTGATCTGGGGGCTAAGCAAGTGCTACACCTCACCCAAGGGTGACCTGCAGGCAATCAGACGGAAGGAATACCTTACACCTCCTTTGGTAGAGATGCGTTTCCAGCTCACCACCCCTTATCCACACTACTGCAGCCAAAATGCTTAAATTCTCAGGAAAATGCTCAAAAATTAAACTCAGTTTCATTTAAATCCTCAGATATACTTTACCATTGAATGCAGCATGAGCTAACAATCTAAGATTAAAGGCAACCTTCTTCACCAACAGCAACCATGATATTAACATTATACGAAAAGCTGTACGAGGAATCCATAATCACCAGGCACACAAGGGTGCAATGACTTGACATAACAGAACACCTACAAAACATCAATGAGATTAAATGCATCAACATGGACTTTGCAAAGATAAATAAGGTTTGAAAAGCCATTGAAAGTTTTTGAAAGTATAATTGGTGTGATAAATAAGACAAAACCTGTAGATGTGAGATACACAGTATTTTCAGAAACACTTTGGTAAAATTCCACACACTAAGTTTATAAAGGCACCAAGAAATATATAAAAACATAAGAACATAAGAAATAGGAGGAAGAGTAGGCCATTCGGCCCATCGAGCCTGCCCCGCCATTCAATAAGATTGTGGCTGATCTGTCCTTAAACTCAGCTCCATCTACCTGCCTTTTCCCCATAACCCTTAATTCCCCTACTATGTAAAAACCTATCTAACTGTTTCTTAAATATATTTAGTGAAGAAGCCTCAACTGCTTCCCTGGACAGAGAATTCCACAGATTCACCAGTTTCTGGGAAAAACTGTTTCTCCTCATCTCCGTCCTAAATTTTCTCCCCTGAATCTTGAGGCAGTGCCCCCTAGTTCTAGTCTCACCTACCAATGGAAAGAACTTTCATACTTCTATCTTATCTATCCCTTTCAAAATTTTGTGTGTTTCTCTAAGATCCTCTCTCATTCTTCTGAACTCCAGACAGCATAGTCCCAGGGAACTCAATCTCTCCTCACAACTTCATCCCTGGAATGAACCTGGTGAACCTCCTCTGCACTGCCTCCAAAGCCAGTATATCCTTCCTCAAGTATAGAGACCAGAACGGCACACAGTACTCCATATAAACCATATAACAATTACAGCACGGAAACAGGCCATCTCGGCCCTTCTATTCCATGCCAAACTCTTACTCTCACCTAGTCCCATCAACCTGCACTCAGCCCATAACCCTTCATTCCTTTCCTGTCCATATAGCTATCCAATTTAACTTTAAATGACAACATCGATCCTGCCTCAACCACTTCTGCTGGAAGCTCGTTCCACACAGCTACCACTCTCTGAGTAAAGAAGTTCCCCCTTATGTTACCCCTAAACTTTTGCCCTTTAACTCTCAACTCATGTCTTCTTGTTTGAATCTCCCCTACTCTCAATAGAAAAAGCCTATCCACGTCTACTCTATCACCCTCATAATTTTAAATACCTCTATCAAGTCCCCCCTCAACCATCTACACTCCAAAGAATAAAGATCCAACTTGTTCAACCTTTCTCTGTAACTTAGGAGATGAAACCCAGGCAACATTCTAGTAACTCTTCTCTGTACTCCCTTAATTTTGTTGACATCCTTCCTATAATTCAGTGACCAGAACTGTACACAATACTCCAAATTTGGCCTTACCAATTCCTTCTACAATTTCAACATTACATCCCAACTTCTATACTCAATGCTCCGATTTATAAAGGGCAGCATACCAAAAGCTTTCTTCACTACCCTATCCACATGAGATTCCACCTTCAGGGAACTATGCACCATTATTCCTAGATCACTCTGTCCTACTGCATTCCTCAATGCCCCACCATTTACCATGTGTGTCCTATTTTGATTAGTCCTACCAAAATGTAGCACCTCACATTTATCAGCATTAAGCTCCATCTGCTATCTTTCAGTCCACTCTTCTAACTGGCCTAAATCTCTCTGCAAGCTTTGAAAACCTGCTCCATTATCCACAACTCCATCTATCTTAGTATCATCTTCATACTTACTAATCCAATTTACCACCCCATCATCCAGATCATTAATATATATGACGAACAACACTGGACCAGTACAGATCCCTGAGGCACAATAATAGTCATCGGCCTCCAATCCACTACTACTATCTGGCGTCTCCTATCCAGCCACTGCTGAATTCATTTTACTGCTTCAATATTAATACCTAACGATTGAACCTTCCTAACTAACCTTCCACGTGGAACCTTGTCAAAGGTCTTACTGAAATCCATATAGGCAACATCCATCACTTTATCCTCGTCAACTTTCCTTGTAACCTCTTCAAAAAATTCAATAAGATTTGTCAAACATGACCTTCCATGCACAAATCCATGTTGACTGTTCCTAATCAGACCCTGTCTATCCAGATAATTATATATACCATCTCCAAGAATACTTTCCATCAATTTACCCACCACTGATGTCAAACTCACAGGCCGATAATTGCTAAGTTTAATCTTAGAACCCTTTTTAAACAATGGAACAAGGTGAGCAATACGCCAATCCTTCGGCACCATCCCTGTTTCTAATGACATTCGAAATATTTCTGCCAGAGCCTCTGCTGTTTCCACACTAACTTCCCTCAAGGTCTTCGGGAATATCCTGTCATGACCCAGAGACTTCACTTTTATATTCCTTAAAAGCCCCAGTACTTCCTCTTCTTTAATCGTCATAGTTTCCATAACTACCATACTTGTTTCCCTTACCTTACACAATTCAATATCCTTCTCCTTAGTGAATACCGAAGAAAAGAAATTGTTCAAAATCTCCTCCATCTCTTTTGGCTCCACACATAGCTGTCCACTCTGTTTCTCTAAGGGACCAATTTTATCCCTCACTATCCTTTTGCTATTAATATAACTGTAGAAACCCTGGGGATTTATTTTCACCTTACTTGCCAAAGCAGCCTCATATCTTCTTTTAGCTTTTCTAATTTCTTTCTTAAGATTCTTTTTACATTCTTTATATTCCTCGAGCACCTCATTTACTCCAGCTGCCTATGTTTATTGTAGATCTCTCTCTTTTTCCGAACCAAGTTTCCAATATCCCTTGAAAACCATGGCTCTCTCAAACTTTTAACCTTTCCTTTCAACCTAACAGGAACATAAAGATTCTGTACCCTCAAAATTTCACCTTTAAATGACCTCCATTTCTCTATTACATCCTTCCCATAAAACAAATTGTCCCAATCCACTTCTTCTAAATCCTTTTGCATCTCCTCAAAGTTAGCCTTTCTCCAATCAAAAACCTCAACCCTGGGTCCAGTCCTATCCTTCTCCATAATTATATTGAAACTAATGGCATTGTGATCACTGGACCCAAAGTGCTCCCCAACACATACCTCTGTCACCTGACCATAGAACCATAGAAACTACAGCACAGAAACAGGCCCTTTGGCCCTTCTTGGCTGTGCCGAACCATTTTCTGCCTAGTCCCACTGACCTGCACACGGACCATATCCCTCCATACACCTCCCATCCATGTATCTGTCCAATTTATTCTTAAATGTTAAAAAAGAACCCGCATTTACCACCTCGTCTGGCAGCTCATTCCATACTCCCACCACTCTGTGTGCAGAAGCCCCCCCTAACGCTCCCTTTAAACTTTCCCCCCCTCACCCTTAACCCATGTCCTCTGGTTTTTTTCTCCCCTTGCCTCAGTGGAAAAAGCCTGCTTGCATTCACTCTATCTATACCCATCATAATTTTATATACCTCTATCAAATCTCCCCTCATTCTTCTACGCTCCAGGGAATAAAGTCCTAACCTATTCAACCTTTCTCTGTAACTGAGTTTCTCAAGTCCCGGCAACATCCTTGTAAACCTTCTCTTCACTCTTTCAACCTTATTTATATCCTTCCTGTAATTTGGTGACCAAAACTGAACACAATACTCCAGATTTGGCCTCACCAATGCCTTATACAACCTCATCATAACATTCCAGCTCTTATACTCAATACTTCGATTAATAAAGGCCAATGTACCAAAAGCTCTCTTTACGACCCTATCTACCTGTGACTACACTTTTAGGGAATTTTGTATCTGTATTCCCAGATCCCTTTGTTCCATTGCACTCCTCAGTGCCTTACCATTAACCCTGTATGTTCTACGTTGGTTTGTCCTTCCAACGTGCAATACCTCACACTTGTCAGTATTAAACTCCATCTGCCATTTTTCAGCCCATTTTTCCAAATGGTCCAAGTCCCTCTGCAGGCTCTGAAAACCTTCCTCACTGTCTACTACACCTCCAATCTTTGTATCATCAGCAAACTTGCTGATCCAATTTACCACATTATCATCCAGATCATTGATATAGATGACAAATAACAATGGACCCAGCACTGATCCCTGTGGCACACCACTAGTCACAGGCCTCCACTCAGAGAAGCAATTCTCTACCACCACTCTCTGGCTTCTTCCATCGAGCCAATGTCTAATCCAATTTACCACCTCTCCATGTATACCTAGTCACTGAATTTTCCTAACTAACCTCCCATGCGGGACTTTGTCAAAGGCCTTACTGAAGTCCATATAGACAATATCCACTGCCTTCCCTTCATCCACTTTCCTGGTAACCTCCTCAAAAAACTCCAACAGATTGGTCAAACATGACCTACCACGCACAAACCATGTTGACTCTCCCTAATAAGCCCCTGTCTATCAAGATGCTTGTAGATTCTGTCTCTTAGTACTCCCTCCAATAACTTACCTACTACTGACCTATCTCATTCCCTAACAGGAGATCCAACACTGCCCCTTCTCTAGTTGGTACCTCTATGTATTGCTGCAAAAAATTATCTTGCACACATTTTACAAACTCCAAACCATCCAGTCCTTTTACAGAATGGGTTTCCCAGTCTATGTGTGGAAAATTAAAATCTCCACAATCACAACCTTGTGTGTACTACAAATATCTGCTATCCCCTTACAAATTTGCTCCTCCAGTTCTCGCTCCAGCTCTCCATTAGATGGTCTATAATACACCCCTATAACCTTTCCCATTCCTCAGTTCCATCCAAATAGCCTCCCTAGACGAGTCCTCTAATCTATCCTGCCAAAGCAGCGCTGTAACATCTCTGACAAGCAATGCAACACCTCCCCCTCTTGCCCCTGCGATTCTATCACACCTGAAGCAATGAAATCCAGGAATATTTAGTTGCCAATCACACCCCTCCTGCAACCATGTTTCACTATGCTCCAAATGCAGCCTCAACAGTACCCTGTATAGTTGCAGCATGACCTCCCTGCTCTTGAATTCAATCTCTCCAGCAATGAAGGCCAACATTCTGTTTGCCTTCTTAATAACCTGTTGCACCTGCAAGCCAACTTTTTGCGATTCATGCACACACACTCCCAAGTCCCTCTGCACAACAAAATGCTGCAATCTTTCACCATTTAAATAATAATCTGATCTTCTATTATTCTTTCCAAAGTGGATGATCTCGCATTTACCAACATTGTGTTCCATCTGCCAGACCTTGGCCCACTCACTTAACCTATCTATATCCCTCTGCAGTCTCTTCACATCCTCTGTACAATTTGCTTTTCCACTCAGTTTCGTGTCATCAGCAAATTTTGCTACACTACACTCAATCCCCTCTTCCAAATCATCAGTGTAAATGGTAAACAGCTGCGGGCCCAGCACCGACCACTGTGGCACCCCACTCACCACAGAATGCCAACCGGAGAAACACCCATTTATACCAACTCTCTGCCTTCTATTGGTTAACCAATCCACTATCCATACTAATATACTTCCTCCGACTCCATGCATCCGTATCTTGTTTATAAGTCTCTTGTGCGGCACCTTATCGAACGCCTTCTGGAAATCCAAGTATACGACATCCACCTGTTCCCCTCTATCCACTGCACTCATTATGTCGTCAAAGAACTCCAGTAAGTTTGTCAAACAGGACCTGCCCTTTCTGAATCCGTGCTGTGTCTGTCTAATAGAACCACTCCTTTCTAAATGCTTCGCTATTTCTTCCTTAATGACAGCTTCAAGCATTTTCCTGACTACAGATGTTAAGCTAACTGGTCTATAGTTGCACGTCTTTTGCCTACATCCTTTTTTAAAAAGTGGCGTGACATTTGCTGTCTTCCAATCTGCCAGGATCTGCTCAGAGTCTAGAGAGTTTTGATAAATAATTACCAACGCGTCTACTATAACCTTTGCACCCTGTGATGCGTCCCATCAGGACCAGGGGACTTATCTACCTTCAGGCCCTCTAGTTTGCTCATCACTATCTCTTTAGTGACAGTGATTTTATCGAGGTCCTCACCTCCCATTTCATCCATAACATCCTTCTTTGGCATATTAGACGTGTCCTCCACCGTGAAGACCGACACAAAATAGTCGTTCAATGCCTCAGCCATTTCCTTATCACCCAATATCAATTTCCCCTTCTCGTCTTCCAAGGGACCTATCTTGACTTTAGCTACCCTCTTCCGCATTATATATTTATAAAAACATTTGCGATCTGCTTTTATAGTTTCTGCTAATTTACTTTCATACTCTATCTTCCCTTTGCTTGTTTCTTGTTTAGTTGTTCTCTGTTGCTTTTTAAATTTTTCCCAATCCTCCAGTCTCCCATTACTCTTTGTGACTTTATAAACATGAGCTTTTAATTTGATACTATCTATTATTTCCTTAGTTATCCAAGTCTGGCTCTCCCCACACTTACTATCCTTACTTTTGACTGGAATATACTTTTGTTGAGCACTGTGAAAAATCTCTTTGAAAGTATTCCACTATTCCTCAACTGTCGTACCAAATTGCCTGTGCTCCCAATTCACATTAGCCAACTCCTCCCTCATCCTGTTGCAGTCTCCCTTGTTCAAGCATAATACACTAGTTTTAGATCTAACTATTTCATCCTCTATCTGTATGTGAAATTCAATCATACTATGATCACTCTTTCCAAGAGGATCCCTGACTACAAGATCGTTAATCTTACCTGTCTCATTGCACAGGACTTGATCTAAGATAGTATTTTCCCTTGTAGGTTCACTAACATGCTGCTCAAGAAGGCCATCACGGATGCATTCTATGAAGTCCTCCTCAAGACTTCCTTGACCAACCTGATTCACCCAATCTATGTGGAAGTTAAAATCCCCCATGACAACTGCTGTTCCGTTCTTACAAGCCTCAGTTATTTCTTGGTTAATCACCCCGCCACTGCAATATTTTTATTAGGTGGCCTACAGACAACTCCCACCAGTGATTTTTTTCCCTTTACTATCCTTAATCTCTACCCAGATAGACTCAACATTCTGCCCCGTAGATCTTATACCATCTCCCACAATCGCCCTGATGTCATCCCTAATCAAGAGCACCACCCACCTCCTCTGCCTTCCTGCCTATCTTTCCGTATTACCTGATACCCTTGGATATTTAATTCCCAGTCATCTCCACCTTGCAACCAAAATACAGCACTTTGGTTCAAAGTTCAAAGAAATGTTATTCTCAGAGTACATATATATCACCACATATAACCCTGAGATTCATTTTCCTGTGGGCATACTCAGCAAATCTATAGAATAGTAACTATAACAAGATCAACCAAAGTGCAGAAGACAACAAACATAGAAACATAGAAAATCTACGGCACAATACAAGCCCTTCAGCCCACAAAGCTGTGCCAAACATGTCCTTACCTGAGAAATTACCTAGGATTACCCATGACCCTTTATTTTTCTGAGCTCCATATACCTGTCCAGAAGTCTTTTCAAAGACCCTATCGTATCCAACTCTACCACCATCGCCTGCAGTCCATTCCATGCACTCACCACTATCTGCATAAAAAATGTACCCCTGACATCTTCTCTGTACCTACTTCTAAGCACATAGAACTGTGTCCTCTCCAACTAGCCATTTCAGCCCTGGGAAAAAACCTCTGACTATCCACACGATCAATGCCTCTTATTGTCTTATACACTTCTATCAGGTCACATCTCATCCTATATCGTTCCAAGAAAAAAGGCCAAGTTCACTCAGCCTATTCTCATAAGGCATGCTCCCCAATCCAGCCATCATCCTTGTAAATCTCCTCTGCACCCTTTCTATGGTTTCCACATCCTTCCCATAGTGAGGCGACCAGAATTGAGCACAGTACTCCAAGTGGGGTCTGACCAGGGTCCTATATAGCTGTAACATTACCTCTCGGCTCCTAAACTCAATCCCACAGTTGATGAAGGCGAATGCACTGTATGCTTTCTTAACCACAGAGTCAACATGCGCAGTAGCTTTGAGTGTCCTATGGACTCGGACCCCAAGATCCCTCTGATCCTCCACACTGCCAAGAGTCTTACTATTAATACTATATTCTGTCATCATATTTGACCTACCAAAATGAACCCTCTCACACTTATCTGGGTTGAACTCCATCTGCCACTTCTCAGCCCAGTTTTGTGTCCTATCAATGTCCCGCTGTAACTTCTGACAGTCCTCCACACTATCCACAACACCCCCAACCGTTGTGTCATCAGCAAATTTACTAACCCACCCCTCCACCTCCTCATCCAGGTCACTTATAAAAATCATGAAGAGTATGGGCCCCAGAACAGATCCCAGAGGCACTCCACTGGTGACCGATCTCTATGCAGAATATGACCCGTCTACAACTACTCCTTGCCTTCTGTGGGCAAGCCAGTTCTGGATCCACAAAGCAATGTCCCCTTGGATCCCAAGCCTCCTTACTTTTTCAATCAGCCTTACATGGTGTACCCTGTGCAAATACAAATATAAATAAATAGCAGTAAATAACAAGAGCATGATATAGCAAGATAAAGAATCCTTAAAGTGAGATCATTGAGTGTGGGAACATCTCGACAGGTGGGCAAGTGAGTTTATTTATCCTCTTTTGTTCAAGAACCTGATGGTTGAGTGAAAGTAACTGTCCTTGAACTTGGTGGTAAGTCTTGAGGCTCTTGTACCTTCTACATGATGACAGCAGTGAGAAAAGAGCATGGTCTTGGTGGTGAGGATCTCTGCTGCTTTCCTACAACTGTGTTTCATGTGGATGGGCTCATATTTGGGAGGGCTTTATCTGTGATGTACAGGGCCAAATCCACTACCTTTTGTAGGATTTTCCCCACAATGGCATTGGTGTTTCCACACCAGGCTGTGATGCAGCCAGTCAATGAACTCTCCACTACACATCTATAGAAGTCTGTCAAAGTTTAAGATGTCACACTGAATCTCCGCAGACTCCGAAGGAGTCAATGTTAACCACAGTGACTCAATTTCCTGCATTCAGAGTATATCCCTCTAAGACAGGGGTTCCCAATCTGGGCTTCACGGACCCCTCATTTAATGATTGGAGTCCACGGCATAAAAAAGTTTGGCAACCCCTGTCTAAGCCCCGCCCCTCCATGTACTACTCAAGTGCTTCTTAATTGATAGTGTTTTACCTGCCTCAACCATTTCTCAGGCAGTCCATTCCTTATTCTCGGTACCCTCTGTGTGAAAAAGATGCCTCTTAGTTCCCTTTTAAAACATTCCCCTCACGCTAAACCTCTGCCCCCTAGTTTTGTACTCTCCTGTTCTGGGGAAAAGACTGTTACCATTTACATTATCTATGCCTTTCATAATTTTAAACACTTCTGTAACATTGCCTCTAATTCTCCTATCTTCCAAGGACTAAAGACCTAGGCCAGTCAACCTTTCTCTCGAAAGCTTGAGTCAACTCAGTCAGGCTTTCTAGTCTTGACAACATCCCCGTGAATCTTTTCTACACCCTTTCCAGTTTAGCCATATCTTTCCTATAACTGGGTGACCAAAACAGTGCACACTACACCAAATGTAGTCCCACCAAAGACTTAGACAATTGAAACATAATGTTCAAAGTTCAATGCCCTGACTGATTAAGGCCAGTGTGGTAAATGCCTTTTTCACCACCCTGTTGAACTGTGCCCCTAGATCCCTCTGTTCCATTACCCTTCCTAGTGTCCTGCCACCCATATTATAAGTCCTATGCTGGCTTAACTTTACAAAATGCATCATCTTACACCTATCTGAATAGAAATCCTTTTGCCACTTTTCAGATCACTTCTGCAATGGATCAAGATTTCCTGTAATCTATGATAACTTTCTTCACTATCAACAACATTTCTTAATTTCACATCATTCACAAACCTATTGATCAAGCTTTGTGTAAAATTAACATGCACGATATTAAAGGTTAATACACAAAATTAAAATAAAAGCATGGTATTGGGGCTAATGCATTGGATTGAAAATCATCGACAGACAAGAAACAAAGTAGATCTTTTTTGTGACACTCAAAAAGGATACAGCATGGATCATTGTTTGAACTTTATACTTCATTATCAGGATGAGAATCTGGTTTAATAACATTGGCATATGTCATGAAATTTGTTTAACTTTGTGGCAGCTGTCAATGCAAACATGATTATATATATAATAGTTAAATTAAATGAATAGTGCAAAAAATTAGAAATAAGAAGTAGTGAAGTAGTGTTCATGGATTCAATATCCATTCAGAGATCGGATGGCAGAGGGGAGGAGGCTGTTCCTGAATCATTGAGTGTGTGCCGTCAGTTTCCTGTACCTCCTCCCTGATGGTAGCAATGAGAAAAGAAATTACGTGGGTGATGGGAGTACTTAGTGATGGACACCACCTTTCTGAGGCACAGCTCCTTGAAGATGTCCTGAATACTATGGAGGCTGGTGCCCTTGATGGATATATTAATGATTTGGATAACAGAATCAAATAGATGGCTGGTAATCCTAGACCGGGCAAAATTATGAATTGTGAGGAGAATGTAGAGTGGCTTCAAGGAAATTTACCCAAACTGAGCACATGGGCAAAAATGTGGCAGATGCAGTATAAACTAAGACAAATGTGAAGTTGTCACATCTCTCCCAACTCCTGTCAGTCAACTTCATATGCCTGCTGCATTTGTGCCCAGTTTTATTCTGCTCTGCCTAAAATAGAAAATGATTAAGCCTTTCACATACATGTCCTGGATTACAAAAGACTAACCTGCTGTGGTATATTTCTAGCTGCTTCCTCAATCAATAAGGTAGCTTTAAGTATCTATTCTCATTACTCACTTTGGGTGTGCAATGCATTCCCACTTCACTCATTTCATTATCTGGCTCGACTGTGTGAAAGGAATACGAACAGCTGATTTATAACCCGGACGCTTTGTGTTTGAGTATTAAAGAAACAACCATCTTTACTGGCCATTACCTTCTTCAGAGATTTGCAATGATTAGAATTGTGACCTAAAGCCATCTTCAATGGGCATTAAGAGAATGGATAGCTTGTGTGTTGCAATTCTATTCAGTGCAAGTGTCTGAAGAAGATAACAAACTTGGACTTATGCACTCTCATGACCTGTAGTCATCCCATCTTTTGCATTCCTATGATCTACTACTTTCAAACATGATCTATTGTTAGCCTCTATATGACTTGGTAGCATGGATGATGACAAGGAATCATTACATTCTCTTTGGCCATGTTCCATGGTGAACAGTAGAACCATGTCTGAGTGAAGCTGACTCATGTTTCCATGAGTATCCATTTCACCTGTTCCTGCTAATATTTTTTTCCAATGCTTTATATGATTTCCAAACAAACATCAAACAAAGTAAATTTATTGTGGTGGGGAAGTCATATATTTTACCTGTTCCTCATGCTTGGTCTACTTTCCTTCAAGTGGCAAAAAATTCACACCAGTTCAGTTTCTTTCAGTTGCTTCTTGAGAATCAAATAACAGAGGTACTGCTATACACAGATCACTCTTTATTGAAAGGAGACCTTCCTCTCAAGGTTCTCAATATCATCCCAAGTGTTTCTTATCCAATTTCAATGTCATGGGTTTGGACTTCCAAGTCAATGGAGGTGTTGCATTTTTCCAAGGATTCTCTGAGCTCTTCCTTGTATATTTTTTTTGTCTGCCTTGTGGTGTCTCACTGTGATAGAGGTCAGAATAATGTATATGTTTCAGGTATGGAGATCAACGATGTACAATGACAACACCAAGGTGAAGCTATACCAGAACTGTGTTCTGTCCATACTCTTATACAGGTCAGAATGGTGGTGCATGACAGAGAGAGACCTTGCCAAGCTGTTGTCATTCTGCACCTCAAGCCTCTGAAAGATCCTGTAGATTTTTGGCCAAGCAAGATCTCCAACCACGCTCTTGTCCTTCAGAGTCATCAAGAGGATATGGCTACAATCATCATGAAGAAACATAGGAGATGGATTGGGCATGTGATGAGAAGCGAGGCCAACTTTATCATCAAACAGCATGTCATTGGATCTCTGGAGGGCAGAGGAAACACAGGAGACCAAAGGCAACTTAGCACTTTGAGACAGAGGCAGAACCTCACCTGGGACACAATAGAGAAGATAGACAAGACAGAAAGACATGGAGAATCTTCATTGCTATCCTAAACACCAGCAGTGTAATAGGCAATAAGTAAGTTCAGGTATGTTGCGTGGTTTATTCAGTGGAGCTGAATGCCGTCAAGGCCTCTGTCATGGGTATATTGACTTGCAAGAAGAGACTGATTTTGTTTATTCTTGTAGTGAATTTGAATGATATTACAGAGGCAGAAGTGTCTTGAAATGCCTCTATAGGCTGTCCAGGTCTCTGAAGACACAAGAAATATAGATCATTGTTGCCTGGTGCACTATGAGTTTATGCCAGGTTTGAGGCTCTCATCTTCCAGTATTCCTGTCCCTCAACTGACTTAAAGCTGTGTTAGCGCATTGAAGGTGGGGATAAGTTTTATCACTGATACTTGCCTTTACTGAAGAGGGTTTCCTGAGATATGGAAAATGCAAAGCATCCACGCTTTGCCAGGCTTTAATGTTGAACTGAGACAACAACTCTCAAATAACAGAAATGCCTTTATTATTAGGGTATCAAAGCCACACCACACAGTGTATGCAGTTCTTAAAAACTACAGCTGTACTTAAATTTGGGTTGGCTGATGTCAATATCACGCGGGAGACAATTGAACAGACACTGATGTGGTAAGTTTTCATTAGTATACTGATAGGTACACCACTTTGGTGGGCAGTAAACCCAGGTGAGGATAGCTAGCAGCCTCATATCCTGGTGTGTTAGGGATATGCCTGTCCCAACATGCAAAGTCAGCTTCACCGGACTGGGCGATGAGATCCAACAGCCAGGAAGGCGGTTCTGCAACTCTTGAAGAAAGAAGGGGATGAAAAGGTACAAAACACATCAGGGTCACCCACTGCAACCAAGGAAGACCCTAGTTTGTGATACTTGTTTGTACCACTGGACCCGGATTTGAGGTCGAGAGAGAGGAATTGGCCCAGTACAACGGCTTTTCCACTTTAAAGAATCTCTCACACAGGTCTCCTGTCATCGGTGGACATGATGGACAACTATCACATTCTGATAGGTGCCTTTGATTAGTGTTGATACATCACTACGACTTTTCTGGTGATTGTCAAAAGCATCAAAAACTGGTTGTCACATCTCTGTTGTTTGGGGTAGAAGAACACAGAAAAGGAGAAGATTGCTATGATCTTCTTGAAAGATTCCCATGATTTTAAATAGGATTTCATGCTCAGAGCAACAGATAAATTTTCAGTAAATTAGCCAAACGTGAATGATGGGCATCAAGTTGATTCATAAGTGGAAAAATGCAAGAATGCATGACAAAGAAAAAAAAAATTAGAAAGTCAGGACAAGATTAAGTAGAGTGAACATGGAAAAGGAAATTATTTTAACAGATATAGTAGAATTCCTTAAAGATGTCCGAGCAGGGTGGATGGAAGGAGCCAGTAGCTGCAATGCATTGGATTGTATTTATTTATTTATAGATACAGTGTAGAAAGGGCGCTTTGAGCTGTGCTGCCCAGGAACCCCCGGTTGAACCTAGGACCTAATCAAGGGGCAATATACAATGACCAATTGACCCACTAACCAGTGCATGGTTGGAGGAATTTAGGAAGAAAGCAGAGCATCCGGAGGAAACCCACGCATTCCATGGGGAGGACATACAATCTCCTTACAGGTGATGTCAGATTTGAACTCCGAACTCTAACAACCCGAGCTGTAATAGTACCTCACTAATTAGCTGAGAACAAAATTGGAATATTTGGGGCATATTCAGGTTGGTCAGACTTAACTATTGGGATTGTGCTGACGTCTTGGTTACAATCACTCAATAAATAAATAGTTAGATGATGGAACCTGAACCGGAGGTTACATTTGCTGGAGTTACGAACAGGAAGGAGAGCAAGGCATGAGGAGGACACAAAGAATCCCCAAATGGGCACGGGCAGACATTTGGCAGATGGAGTACAATGTATGGAATTGAGGTTATCCACATTTGTAAGAACAGAAGAGTAGAACGTCAGAATCACAATCAGGTTTAGAATCACCGGCATATGTTGTGAAATGTGTTGACTTTGTGGCAACAGTACAATGAAATACATGATAACAAAGAAAAAAGATGTGAGTTACAGTAAGTATATATACTGTATATATTAAATAGTTAAACTAAATAAGCAGTTCAAAAAGGGAAATTTAAAAAAGGAAGTGAGGTAGTGTTCATGAGTTCAATGTCCGTTCGGAAATTGGATGGCGGAGGGGAGAAAGTTGTTCCTGAATCGCTGCGTGTGTATCTTCAGGCATCTGTATCTCCTCCCTGATGGTAGGAATAGCAATGAGAAGAGGACATGCCCTTGATTATGAGGGTCCTTAATGATGGCCGCCACCTTTCTGAGGCATCGCTCCTTGAAAATGTCCTGGATGCTGTGGAGTTTAGTACCCATGATAGATCCGACAAAGTTTACAACTTCCTGCAGCTTATTTAGACCCCGTGCAGTATATCACTCCTCCCCCATACCAGACAGTGACATACCAAATCTCCTCAAACTCCCAATGAAATATAGCTGCTGTCATGCCTTCTTTGAAGCTGCATTGATATGTTGGGACCAGGTTAGGTTCTCAGAGATATTGACACCCAGGAACTTGAAAACATTGCTTAAATATTAAATGACTACAGGTTGCTAAGGTAAACACATCAATAAAAAGAACAAGAATAGGCACTTTGGTCATTCATGTTTGCTCTGTGTTCAATAAAATCATGACTAATCCTCTTTTGGCCTCTGCTCCATGTTCCATCATGTTTCCTCTTGGACCATAACGCCCCTATAGATCAAAACTATGAATGTTATGAATGATTTAGTCTTGACAGCTGTCTGACAGAGATTTCCAAAGATTAATGACCCTCTGATAAATTCTGCTTCATTCCAGTTTTTAAATAGCCAGCTCCTTATTCTGAAGCTATGCCTGCTAGTTCTAGTTCAAAGTTCAAACTATTATTTATCATCAAAGTATGTATACTGAATACAACTTTGAGATTTGTTTCTTTACAGGGAGCCATAAAACAAAGAAACCCAGTTGAATCTATTAAAAGAAAAGAAGACCGTCAAACCCCAAATCTGCAGAGAAGAAACAAATTGTGCAAATAAAAAGCAAATAGTATTCAGAACTGAAAGTCACGAAAATGAATCGGCAATCACAGCAACTGATTCAGAAGCCTGTTAGTTGCAGGCCACAGCCTCAGTTCAGTGCAGAGCTGAGTAAACCTTACAGAGCAGCAAGCTGAACCAGCACATCCCTTGCCTCTGGCCCTGACCCCCTGAACTTTTTAATCTGACCCGATGCTTAAATCATCCAAACCTTGGGTCGTTCCCTGTTCTTGGACTGGGGCTCAGGTCTTGCTGCTTCGAAAGGTGTTTATTCATTATCACAGATGCTGGCCGACCTGCTGAGTTCCTCCAGCATTTTGTGTGCGTTGCTCGGTTTCCCAGCGTCTGCAGATTTTCTCTTGTTTGTGGTCATACATCAGCTCATTCCCCACTCTCCAGACCAGATCTTGCCACCTTTGAAACTTCGGTCCACACCACACTTCCTTCTCCCATGAAGGAAATCATCACTCAGCACCTGAAATATCAAGTTGCATCATGTTTCAAAAGGTTATCTCCCATTCTTCTAAACTCGAATGATTAGCACCTTAAGACCATAAGAGAATTAGATCATTCCACCCATTGATTCTGCTCTGCCATTCAATAATGGGTGATTTATTATCCTTCTCAACTCCATTCTCCTGTTTTTTCCCTGTTACCTGATTAACCAAGAACCTATCAACCTCCGCATTAAATATACTCAGTGACTTGGTCTCCACAACCGACTGTGGCAATGAATTTCACAGATTCACCACCCCCTGTCAAAAAAAATTCCTCCTCATTTCTTTTCTAAGGGAACATCCTTGTATTCAAAATAGTGTCCCCTGGTCCTAGACTCTCCCACTAGTGGAAACATACTCTGCATATCCATTCTATTTCAGCCTTTCAATATTTGGTCGGGCCAACCGTAGGAACAATTTTTCTAAAGACAATATACCAAGAATTGGCACAGCCTTCTCTAAACTGCTTCCAATGCAGCTCTAAACCTCCCTAAATGAGGAGATGAAAACGTTAGGCAAATTGGGCACAGTTCATCCATAATTATTGTAAAAGGAATGGAATTTGGTATAATTTATTCATGTAGAATAAACAATTAACAAAGGGTGAAGGGTAAAATGTTTAAGGGGAACTTGAGGAGAAACTGCTTTGCTCAGAGAAAGAGCTGCCAAGCCAAGTGGTGCATGCAAGCTCAATTTCAAAGTTTAAGTGAAATTAGAAGGTTTCAGTATGTAGATGGGCTGAAGGGCCTGCTTCTGGGCTGTATTTTTCTATGACTCTATTACTTAGATTGAATCTCCAAAAATTTAGAAAAAACTCAGCTTTTATTATTGGTTTTTCAGTACTACATTCAGGGTACAAAGTTCAAAGTAAATTTATTATCGAAGTACATATGTGTCCTGAGATTTGTTTTTTGTGGGCATAGTCAATAAATCTTTAGAATGATACCCTATAAAATAATAATCTATAGAATAATAGTTATCTATGTATGTAATATAAAATTTTTGCTAAATAGGGAAAGAATTAATCAGTTCATTAATGCATGGATAACAAACCAAACAATTCAAATATATTTTTCTGAAGATGTATTTGGAAAATAAAAATATGCAATAATTATAGAAATTCAAAGTTCAAAGTTCAAAGTACATTTATTATCAGTGTATGTATAAATTATACAACCTTGAGATTCGTCTGCTTACAAGAAACCCAAAAGAACCCAATTTAAAAATAGACCAACACCGAATAAGAGAAAAAAAAACAAATCACACAAACAATAAAAGCAAGCCACAGCATTCAGAGTGAAATTAAGTCCATAGACCCAAAGCCCGGAGCAGCTGGAGAAGGCCCAGAGCAATCTTGCAGCCTGAGTTCATCACACCACGGGGCAAATCACCATCAAGCTCACAGATATGGAACCTGGAGCAGCCAGAGCAATCTCACAGCCTCAGCGCCACAAAGAGAGGAGTAAATGTCACAGAAGAGCGAACAGAATTGGCCAACCCTTTCCTTGACATTCTGTGTAACTGTGTATTTGCGGCATTGGTTTACAAGTGATTTTTCTGTGGACTTACTTCCAACATAAACATTTTCTTCCTGTTGTCTTCAGTATATTTATCAGATGACTGAATGACCTTTAACTTTGTATTTTCTTTCTACGGCTTGGGTAAAGCCTAGGTTTTGTATACAGCTTTCCATTTGAAAGCTTATTTAGTTCACGGTGTGATGATGGTGGCTGGTTCTTCGCTTGTGAAGATCAGGAGGGAAGAAGAGTCCGCAGGGACAACGGCATGATCGTTGGTGACTGTAGAGGCCACTTCTGGATCTGCAGACTCTGGAGCAGTAGAGACACGGGAACAGCTGGGATGCGAGCGCTTTGGTAGCAGGATCCTTCCTGCGACTCCTCCTCTTCAGCCGTCGCTCTTCTGAATTCCTCAAAATTCTTGGCTGCTCCTCGGACCAGTGTTCCCAGGCGGATCCTGTCACAAGCCAGTTGCTGCCACTCATTGACCTCGATATTCGCCTGAGAAAGCTGCTACTGAAGTTGGTCTTTGTACCTCTTGCGCGGAGCACCACGATCTCTCTTGCCCTGGCAGAGTTCTCCGTAGAGTACCGCTTTCGGTAACCTGGTGTTGTCCATGCGAGACACGTGACCTGGCCAGCGGAGCTGCCTGAGCAAGAAAGCAGCTTCAATGCTTGGAAGTTGAGCCTTCTCCAGGACCTCATTATTGGAGACACGATCCTGCCAGCAGATACCCATCGTGGTGCGGAGACAGCACTGATGGAAGTGCTGAAGCATTCAGATTTGCTTGCGGTACAAGCTCCACGCTTTGGAGCCATATAGCAGTATTGCAACAATGGCAGGCCTGTACACCTGGATCTTTGTGGACAAATGCAGCAGTTGGTTCTTCCACACATGTTCCTGGAGGCATCTGAAGGGACTACTGGCTCTGGTGAGTTGATCCTCAACGTCCATTCCTACCGTAGTGTCATTGGAGATGTCGCTGCCCAGGTAGGTGAACTGCTCAACTGAGAGAATAGACAATAGACAATAGGTGCAGGAGTAGGCCATTCGGCCCTTCGAGCCAGCACCGCCATTCACTGTAATCATGGCTGATTATCCACAATCAGTATCCAGTTCCTGCCTTATCCCCATAACCTTTGATTCCACTATCTTTAAGAGCTTTATCCACCTCTTTCTTGAAAGCATCCAGAGATTTGGTCTCCACTGCCTTCTGGGGCAGAGCATTCCATATATCCACCACTCTCTGGGTGAAAAAGTTTTTCCTCAATTCCATTCTAAATGGCCTACCCCTTATTCTTGGTCGTCAATGGTGATCCAAGGAGGGTTGTAAATGTCACGAGGGGTCTCTGATGAAGGATCATTGTTTTCTTCGGACTGAATTTTAACCTGGAAGTCCTTGCAGCCTTGGTGAACTGAGTGACTGCAGTCTGTAGCGTGTCCTCTGTGTGCGTGGGAAGAGCACAGTCGTCCGTATATAGTAGCTCGAGAATGGGCTCTTGCATGGTTTTTGTTCGGGTGAGAAGGCAGCGGAGGTTGAAGATATTTCCATCAGTGCAGAACCGAAAGTAGACGCTCTCTGTGGTGGTCTCTTTCGCTTCCCATAGCACCATACTGAAGACGATGGCAAAGAGTGTTGATGCCAAAACATCGCCTTGTTTCACGCTGGTACTGATGGGGAATGGGTCAGACAGGTCGTTGTTGTGTTTAACCTGACCGCTTTGGCCGTCATGAGCTGCCTCAGGATGGTGAGGAATTTCGGGGGACAGCCAAGCTTCAACAGAATTTTTCAGAGACCATTGTGGCTGATTGTATCAAAGGCCTTGATCAGCTCAACGAATGCCGCGTACAGTCCCATGTTCTGTTCTATTCATGTCACTTCTCCTGTATCTGGCGCAGGATGAAGATCACGTCAGATGAGCTTCTGTTCACTCTGAATACACACTGGCTGTCTGTGAGGTTGCCTTTGACAATGGTAGGGATGATTCTGTCCAAGAGAATTCCGGTGAGGACATTCCCGGTGGTGGACAGCAGGGTAACGCCTCTGTAGTTTGAGCAATCCAATTTTTCCCCTTTGTTCTTGTACAGGGAGACAACTACAGCATCGCGTAGGTCATTTGGGACTGAACCTTTTTCCCAACAGAGTGTGAACAGGTTTATGAGTTACCCCAGGAGAATGTCTCTGCCCATTTTGTATGCTTCTGCTGGGATCCCATCAATCCCTGGGGCTTTATGGCATTTTAGCTTGGAAATAGCGACTGTGATGGTCCATGTGGGCCATCAGGCTGAAGCCTAATCTCATGCTGGGGGATCATTTCAACGGATGCTTCTGCTACTTGATGATTATCTCCGAAAAGGCTCTCGTGGTGCTCTGTCCATCGCCTCATGATGGCTTCCTCGCCTGTCAACAGGCTGGAGCCGTTGGATGAGCGTAGAGTGGCGTGAATCTGCCGAGTCAGACTGTACACCACACGCAGTGATCCAAAGTAGGCTTGAATGTTGCCGGTGTCTGCATGGTGCTGAGTTCATTCTGCTAGGATGGTCCACCAATCCTTCTCCTCTGTCTCATTTTGACTTGGAGGGTGCTCTGCACACAATTAGGCCCCATTATAACAAATACACCGTTCCAACAGAAAGCCAGGTTCAAGACGACCTGGAGATACCCCCGAACCAAACACTGGTACCTCCTGGACTACATCCCGGTGCGCCAAAAGGATGTGTTAGATGTTCTACATGTAACTCTTGGTTCGGCTGGTGGCTTGATCTAGGGGAAGACAGCCCTCGGCCCTGCCAAACTTAAGACATCTTGTTTGGGTGGACGCTGCGTGATGTGTTCCCCTGTTACAAATCAGTACCACAAAATAATAAACAGCACACAATATATGATGGAACGATTGAGCTTTATAATTCTTAATTTGACTATATGGTTAGTAAAGAAACAAAACAAAGAAAAAGCCCCATTCTCATGAAGCAGTCTAGTGCGCAATGTTGGAGCTCACCGTTTCAAAGTCCACTGGCTTCCCGTCGACCTCCTCTGAGCGAAGCCGACCCTCGGACTCTCACTCCAAGTCCACTCCATCTGGTGGTCTACCAACTCTCTCCATTCACTTCTTCTCTCCTAATCTCTCCCCGGCAAAAGACTGCGAAACCCCTTCTCCCAGACCCACAAGAAACAACATCCCTCTCATTGGATAGCCCCACATTCCAAAGCCCCGTTGTCTCTAAACATAACCCAAGCATTGCTACAGAGAAACCATTACATTGGCAGTGAAACCCCACAGCGCGTTACATACACAACAGGGTCTTGCTGAACGCAGACTGTTATATGTATCACAGGCTGGTCAGGGTGAAAGTCAGACTGGCTCTCAAGCCTGCATAAAGGAAAAGAGGACCATGGTCAAGGAGACCCCAGGTGGATAAGCTCTTCGGCCTCCAAGATGTAGTGCAGATCAAGCTAAGGGAGAAACTGGACAACAAAGGCACCCCAAGTGCAGACTCCAACACAGGAAAGAAATGAGAGCATCTGAACACTGCTGTCCGAGATGCGGCTGTTGAGGCATCTGGGTACTCAAGAAGAAACAGGGACTGGTTTGATGAAAACTACGTTGAAATCCAGAACCTACTCCAGAAGAAATACTCATCCCATCAAGTGGTGCTGTCTAGACCCGATGACCGAGCGGCCAAGGCAGAATACAGAGCTGCATGCAGTCCACTGTGTTTTTTCTGTATCTTCATGACACACAATCATTAGTCTGTTTTAATTTTTTCCCACAAATAATTTAACATAGAAGACAGTTGTTAACTCTCTAATGCCCACTATGCCATTGGCATTTAGGGCAGCAATGAAGGTCCTCCATCTCTGGTGGTGTTCAGGGCTTCCTCCAATGTGCCAATAGCTTTCTCTCAGTTTTTACTACTGTCATTCATGCAAGTCCCAGGTTGAGACTCAGGAATACCATCGCAGTCAGATGTAGAGGGATTCTTCATTGCTGTTTCTGTAACAGTTTTGTTTTACCAGTCAGGGTTGTTAGCCCTGAGCTGAACCCCCGAACCTGGAGGACTGCTGGACCACTCTTAGTCTGGCATCTACCCTTTGATCTGTTTGGCATGGGTGACCCTACCAAGATCGAAAGCAGAAAGTCCTGACTCCTGTCAACATAGATAGCTCTCCAGGTAATTGAGGTGCGCAAACCTCCAAACCACAGTAACCACAGTTGTGGCTCCTTTGGTGGATCAACTGCTAACTAGAGGAGAATAAATGATCAATAAGTGTAAAGTATATGGTGATAATCTTTGCAGATTTAATTCCTTCTTATAGATATGTTTCATCAATGTCTATTAAAATACCTGGACCTTTATGATTTAATACCAAAATGTTAGAATAAATTTCATTTATTTATCAATATAGCATGGAATAGGTCCTTCCAGCCCTTAGAATCAAGCCACCATGGCTTATTAACCCTAACCTAGTCACAGGAAATTTAGAGTGACCAATTAACCCACTAACCATTATGGCTTTGGACTGTGGGAGGAAACTGGAGACCTGGAGGAAACACACACATTCCACAGGGAGAACATACAGAGTTTCTTACAGAACAGGACCGGAATTGAGCTCTGAACTCCAGAACGGCCCTGAGCTGTGATAGCATCGTGCTAACCCCTACTCTACCGTGGCACCCTAACCAATTCTAACGCAGGTCTTCTTGCCCTGAGAACTAACTAACTGGATTATGGTATTCCAATAGAATAATAAACAGAAGAGATTCTGCAGATGCTGGAAAACTTGAGGAACACACACAAAACCCTGGAGGAACTCGGCAGGTCAATCAGCATCTATGGAGAGAAATAAACAGTTCATGTCAAGAAAATAACGTTTCATCAAAGAAAATTGATTGTTGAAAAGCAATTATATATGTAATTTTGACAATCCATTAAGCTGCCATACAAGACTTGCAATTACAGTGGATTCCAATTAATTAGGACACAAAAGAGACCAGTACATTTGGCCCAATTAACTGGCTGTCCCAATTAGCAGAAGTTTCATAGAAATAGTTAAAAGGAATCAAAAAGACAAACTACCATTTAGCTGAGTAACAATTTATGTGTTTGAATAAAATACAGAACAAATTAAAACAGTACCAATACCTCTACAGTACTATAAAACTGTATTATTTCCTAATAGTTACTGACAGAGGAATTCACCTGCCATGTTGTTTTGATTGACTGTAAATGAACAAAATCAGTGCAGACACCAGATAATCAACTGCCTTCATACAATGCTTTAGATGATTGCATCCTCCAAATTTCATTTTCATTGTAACTTTCAAGATGATTGTTGACACCTTCATAATTCCTAACTTGTTGAAGTGAACCATTTCATATTCATTCCCTGGTGACTCCAAGCCTAAATGTTTGAAACCACAGAGAACAAAGCAGTTCTGATTTGTCTTACTACTTATTTCTCGCTAACTATCAGTGACAAAAATCATTATTCTTTGAACTGAAGCTATTTAAAAACTGATCTCTCTAGGTACAGTGTAATGTCTAACGGCCAGGCAAGTGCATGTGACTGACGCTAGTTAGAAACTGTTTGGCAATGGTCTCCTGTCCCAATTAAGCAACATTGTGTCCCAAATAAACGAAGGGAATCCCTGTTTCTTAATTTAGTTTTTGTTCTTTAAGACATGTCCCAAATAAGCAACTGCCCTGATTAACCGATGGCCCAATTAAACAGATCCACTGTATTGACAATTGTTTGCAGAATAGTTACCCAACACAGCAGAAAATTATGAAGGAAAAAGAAATCAATATGAAGTAAAATTCTCAAACTGACTTACTCAAATTAGTCTTGAATCTTTGCCTTAACTTTTTATTGTGGGCTGAAGCAATATGCTTTTCTCATTTGTCCAAATGTACCAATTAATGTTTCCAAAGCTAAGAATGCCTATTTTTGTCATTTGTTAAGCTGAAACATATACCTAATATATATTTATTCTTCCTAAGATGAAGAATAAATTCATCAAGTTGTAAAGGATCAGACATAACTGTTAAGGTTTTGTAACTTCAAAACATGAAGCTAATTCAAAGGAAGACATGGGAGTCCAAAATGCGGGTCTAACTTCAGGTTTACTTTAAGCGAGCTGTGCAAGTATCACATGGTAGCGTGATGATGTATGCAATTCACGTATTTTTACACACAAACCATAATGAATTATTTAAATGAATGAGAATGCTCACTCAAACAATATATTTACAATATTATTCAAATACTACTTTGCTATTGCTGGCATGGTGGGTGGGATCGATGCTTTTGCTGGAGCAAGTGGGGGAGGAGAAGGGGGAGGGTTGGTGGTTTTGCTACTGCTGTGTGTGTGTGTTTGTGTGTGTGTGCGTGCGTGTGTGCATGCGCGCATGTGTGTGGGGGGGCGCTTTAGGGTTCTAACATTTTTCAGTTACTCATTCTTTGCCGTTTTTTCTCTGTTTCATGGATGTCTGTGAAGAGCAAGGATTTCAGGTTGTATACTGTATACATTCTCTGATACTAAATTGAGCCATTGAAATATTAAATACACAACAACTGAATGAAGATATAGATTAAATGATGTTGAATAATACTGTGGCTTCACTATATTGTTTTCAAAATGCTGAATAATAATTTATTAGAAAATATGGAAGTTTATAACATATTTTGCCTGCTGTATATAATTTGGAGTGCATTTGAGTTGCTACCTAGAAGTCCATTCCAAAGCAGTACCATGTTGATTTCAATGGAATGGATTTTTTTATTGGAGGTGGCAGGGTGGTGATATGTCACTACCAAAGGAGGTGTAAGGCACTCATTCCCTGCCCTAGTCTCCAGCTCACCCTTAGGTAACGTGCTTAGTCCCCTGATCAGGGTCACATGAAATCCTGAGAGCAGGTGGTGGATGGTCATATGAGCAGCTGGCGCATATCACAAGTCCTGGTTATGTGACCACTGACACCAGGGAGACAATTGCTGAAGAGTATTGATAATGGCTGGGGTCACGTGTCTTGTAAAGACTCTGGTACAAATCAATCTGCAGATTCTGGAAATCCAGAGCAACACACACAAAATGCTGAAGGAACTCAGCTGGTCAGGCAGCATCTATGGAAGAGAGTCCTGAATAAGGGTCTTGGCCCAAAATGTCAACTGTTTACTCTTTTCCATTGGTGCTGCCTGAGCTGCTGAGTTCCTTCAGCATTTTGTGTGTGTTGTTTTGTAATGACACTACCCAGAAGACAGAGTGGCAAACTACTTCTGTAGAAATATTTGCCAAGAACAATCATGGTCATGGAAAGCCCATGATCATCCACGTCATATGACAAGGCTGATAATGATGATGGTAATTTATGCACTGAGCACATGATGCTGACACTACTATATAACGTATTTAGCATGAATGAGCATGAATGAATTTCTAGGTGGAATGTGATATATTTTCAGCTTTGCTAATATTTTAAATCAGAAGAGTATAAACCTAGAGCTATTATCTAATATAACTCCATATGGATGCTGAATGAGACTCTGCAGAAAGGATAAAGTTGCTCTGATACGATATAGAGTATAATTCAAATGCCAAAGTAACACAATATGACTCAGATCATAGCTGGTATTCGTTCATTCATTATGTGTCATGTTGTATGATCTAATCATGAAAGTTCTTGGCAAATTTTTCTACAGAAGTGGCTTACCATTACCTTTACCAGACGGGTGACCCCAAGCATTATCAATACTCTTCAGAGATTGTCTGCCTGATGTCAGGGGTGGCATAACCAGGACATGTGGTATGCACCAGCTGCTCATTCGACCATCCACCACCTGCTCCCATGGCTTCACGTGACCCTGATTCGGGGTGGGTAAAGCAGGAACTGCACCTTGCCCGAAGGTAACCTGCAGGCTAGCAGAGAGGAGGAGAAACTTACACCTCCTTTGTTAGAGATATAGCTCCACCCCACGACTAGACTGTTTACACCGTTTTGCTTATATCTGCAGAGACAGTAAATATCCTGTTTAATTGAGGGCTCAGTATGGGAGAAAGCCCTCCAAAGAGCCTAGTATCAGAAATGTTCTCCTTCGCAGTCCCCACATTGAATATTTAATGGTACTTCACACTGCAAGCTTAGTTTCTTATTGACATTAAACTTTCAAATATAAATTGAGAATCAGGTCTGACAGGAATTCGAAGAGTGTCAACTAACTTGACAAGTGTCTGCTGCAGAGGTTATGAGAATATTAAATTTTAAAAACTTGTAAAAACTCTTTGGAGGGGGAATATGCATTCAATGCTACCTACTCCATGATATAATTTACAAGTTATCATGAATGACAATGTGAAAATAGATGATAATATCTATGGAAAGGTCAAGGTAATTGTAGAAAGTTTCAGGTATAAGACAATATATATGTAAGACTCAAATACTTTTTTTGCATATTATGAGACAAATTACTCTGCAAAACTGTATAACCACATTAAAGTGATACTGTGCAACACACAAGATGTCTCAGAATATCTTCACAGGAATCCTTGATGCCCAGCTACAAGAATGTTCATTCATAATTACAAGAATATGGATTCATTGTAACACACACAGAATGCTGGAGGAACTCAGCAGGTCAGACAGCATCTATGGAAAAGAGTAAACAGTTGATGTCTTGGGCTGAGACCCTTCTTTGGGACTGAGAAGGAAGTGGGAAGATGCTTGAATCAAGAGGTGGGTGGGAAAGAAAGAGGCTAGCTGGAAAGCGATAGGTTGAAGCCAATGGGTGGGAAAGAACAAGGGCTGGGAAGAAGGAATCTGATCAGAGAAGAGAGTGGACCGTAGGAGAAAGTGATTGAGGAGGGGAAGTAATAGGCAGGCGAGAAGTAGTAAAAGGTCAAAGTGGGGAATAGAGGAAGGGGGAAGTGTCATAAGGAGGGTGCTGGGAGCAGACCCAAATGCAAGACACAGACTCTGAAGTACTAGGAACAGGACTAGGTGTGACAAGGAAGCAAGGGAAGAGTGGAAGAAAGGACGCTGGACATGACACAGGCCGTGGACGAGACAAGGATACAGGGCCTGGGCTAGGACTTGACTAGGATAGCGGAACCAGGACATGGAACTTGGAACTAGGAGCCTGGGCTTGGACTCCGAGCCAGAGACAGGACAAGGACCCAAAACCTGGGTCTTGACTCGGGCACGGACCCTGGAACTAGACGAAGACATGATAAGGCTTGGGTTCTTCGAGGCTAAGGTACTTCGAGGCTTGGGTATGGACTTCGAGCCAGAGACTGGGCAAGGACCCAGAACCTGGGACTTGACTCAGGCTCAGACTCCAGAACTAGGCGAGGACAAGATGTGGCTAAAGGATGAGGAGAGGCAACAGGACTGGACGTGAGACTCCTGGCCAGGACAAGGGAATCCCAGCACTGGGCTGGGCAAGGTACTCCTGGACTGGGTGAGACACATGGACAAGACGAGAACACAAAGCCATGGCTTGGACAGGACAAGGTTTTTGGACGTGGCTAGTACTGGACGAGACCCCAAAGCAGAGCTGTGGTTGCAGGAGAGGCAGGATCGCAGAGCCATGGTCGAGGGAGAGACCTACCCAGCAAAGGCGTGGACTCAGACGGTTCCCAACACCAGTTAGCGGCAAACTGCCAGACCTACCTATTGAAGGCATGGACACAGAGACAGTTCAAAACAACAATACACAATTCCTTATCTTGCTCCGGCAATTGAACTTGACAGCAGTGGAGGGGACTGGGGACAGAAGGAAGGGGAAGGGATATAGACAATGGGTATGGACAGGAATAATCCAGAAGCTAGAGGCTGAATCCTGAAGCTATTTATGAAGCCAGCACAAACGAGAATCAGCTGCCTCAACAGAAACTGGGGAAAACCAGAAAACCTGGAATAAGGAACATGGACCAGACCGTGAACCGGAATGGGGATTTCATGGACTGGACCATGACAGGGAGGGGAATATGCCTATTGGAAGGAGAAATCGATATTCTTGCCATCAGGCTGGAGGATTCATTAGTTTTTCAAAATGATTACAAAACCACATCTGATTATAAGAATTAAAAGCTATTTCAACTAAGCTATTTACTGTAGATAAAATATAGTCTATACTTCTATTGCAAATAAGTTGAATTTATGAAACATAAATATATAGGTATACAAACAACAAAATAGCAAAATTAGTTAACATAAGGATTGTAAAGAAAGCTTTCGGCACATTGGCCTTCATAAATCAACGTACTGAGTACAGGAGATGGGACATTATGCTGAAGTTGGACAAGGCATCGGTGAGGCACAATATGAAGTATTGTGTGAAGTTTTGGTCACCTATCTACAGGAAAGATGTAAATATAGTTGAAAGAGTACCGAAAAAATTTACAATGATATTGCTAGGTCTTGAGGACCTGAGTTAGAAAGAAAGATTGAATAGGTTAAGACTTTATTCCTTGGGACATAGATTGAGAGGAAATTTGATAGAGGTATACAAATTATGAGGGGTATAGATACGGTAAATACAAACAGGCTTTCTCCACTGAAGTTGGATGAGACTACAACCAGAAAACATGGGTTAAGGGTGAAAGGTGAAAAGTTTAAGACGAACATGAGGAGAAATTTCTTCACTTAGAGGGTTGCGAGAGTATGGAATGGACTGCCAGCACCAGTGGTGCACGCGAGATTGATTTCAACATTTGAGAGGAGTTTGGATAGATACTTGGATAGTAGGGGTATGGAAGGCCACGGTCTGGGTGCAGGCCAATGGGAGTAGGCAGTTTCAATGGCTCAGCATGGACTAGATGGGCTGAAGGGTCTGTTTCTGTGCTGTACTTTTCTGTGACTGTAGCACTTTGTTACAAAGTGAAAATACCTGTCTGAAGAAAATTGATTTATTTATCTTGGCACATATATTTTTCCATGTCTATGTTTTTCCAAATGATTTGAATATAATACAACTTCATTTTAAAGGCTGTCTTTCTTGCTCTCTCCTTTGAGAGAGAAAGAGAGAAGAGAATCTTGGGCTTCAAAGATATAGACACAAGGGCATTGTTATTAATAATAAAGTCAAAAGAAAGAGAGCAGATGCTGGAATTCTGAAATCATAACACAAAATGTTGGATGTACTGAGCAAGCCAAACAGAACCTGTGGAAAGAAACAGAATTAATGTTTTGGGTAAAGGCCCTAGAATTGGTAAGTTATTTTTAAGTTGTGTGTAGGGAAGGGGGAATGTAAAGGGCAGCAAAACATCTCTGAATGAATGAGGACTGGAATACTGTGGAATCCATCATCACCATCATTACGTGCCGTGTTGTACAACATGGGCGATCGTGGTCTTATCCATGACCATGATTGTTTTTGGCAAATTTTTCTACAGAAGTGGTTTGCCATTGCCTCCCTCTGGGCAGTGTCTGTACTAGGCAGGTGTCCCCAGCCATTATCAATACTCTTCAGAGATTATCTGCCTGGTGTCAGTGGTCGCATAACCAGGATTTGTGATCTGCAGCAGCTGCTCATACGACCATCCACCACCTGCTCCCATGGCCTCACGTGACCCTGATTCGGGGGGTGGGGAGTGGATGTTGGCTAAACAGGTGCTACACCTTGGCAAGGATGTCCTGTAGGCTTGTGGAGTGAAGGAGCACCTTACACCTCCTTTGGTAGAGACGTATCTCCACCCAGTCACCCAAATGTGGAATTAGATTATGAATTAAGCTATCTCGTTGATTAGATTAATGAGGGCAGATAAAGAGAAGAAGCAAACTAAGGGACACATAAAAGATGTGAAATCATGATCAGATTTGGAGATTTGAGTATAATGCGTCCACCTTCATATTTATGAAGCTATCTCTGAATGAAGGCAGAGGACGACGGTGTAACAGAAATATCCCCCTTCCGAATGAACAAGTTGTGAATTTTATTTTGAATGAATTTTAATCTATTGGGAAATCAGAAGCAACAAGAAATAAAAAGTTATTGGTTTTATACATATTTACTGGCCATTACAGTGCTGGTATTTAAGGCAGCAATGAAGATTCTCCATGTCTGCCCTTAGCCTCTCTCAGATGTAGAAGGGTGCTGTTTCTGTGATGGTGTTGTTTTACCAGTCAAGGTAGTTAGCCCTGAGGTGACCCTGAACCTGGAGGACCAGTGAACTACTCTTAGTGTGGTCTCTATCCTTTGACCTCTTTGGCATGGGTGACCCTATCAAGAAACAAAGCTAAAAGCCCTGACTCCAGCCAACATAATTCTCTGGGTTGTTAAGGCACTCAAGCGTCCAAAACCGAGGCAAGGTAGTGGTCCTCTTGGAGGATTGGTTTTACATCCTACCTAGTTATTTTCTTTAAATAACCAGGGAAGCCATCAATTATGCAATCTGCATTATCTCCAATGTATCACCCCAGCCATTGGTTGCTCCAGTTAATAGAAGTTCAAACACCTCAAACACAACCCAAAACTCGTGGTCTACTGAAGAGCAGTGATTCCTTTATTCTGGTTGCTTTAGTCGTCTTATTACACACATCTTCAATCTGTGGAGAGGTGTCAGAAATGTTTTCACTACAAACCTCCTTCTGCAATTGAACCCTTGCCTTCCTAACCAGAGGACCACAATCTGTGTGGATTGGAAATAACATCTCCACACTTTGTTGACAGTCAACTCTGGAGTACCACAGGGATGTGTGCTTAGCCCACTGCTCTACTCTCTATTCCCATGACTATGTGGCTAGGCGTAGCTCAAATGTCACCTATAGATTTGCTGATGATACAACCATTGTTAACAAGACCAGGGACCTGATTGTGGACTTTAGAGGGTTAAGAGGAAGGAACACAAACCGATCCTTATTGAGTGATAAGAAGTGGAAAGAGCGAGCAATTTCAAGTTCCTAGGTGTCAATATCTCTGAGGACCTAATCTGGTCGCAACATAATGATGCAGCTATAGATAAGTAGACATACTTTATTGATCCCGAGGGAAATTGGGTTTCGTTATACAGTTGCATCAACCAAGAATAGAGTATAAATATAGCGATATAAAACCATAAATAAATAAATAATAATATGTAAATTATGCCAGAAGGAAATAAGTCCAGGACCAGCCCATTGGCTCAGGGTGTCTGACCCTCCAAGGGAGGAGTTGTAAAGTTTGATGGCCACAGGCAGGAATGACTTCCTATGACGTTCTGTGTTGCATCTCGGTGGAATGAGTCTCTGGCTGAATGTACTCCTGTGCCCACCCAGTACATTATGTAACGGATGGGAGACATTGTCCAAGATGGCATGCAACTTAGACAGCATCCTCTTTTCAGACACCACCATCAGAGAGTCCAGTTCCATCCCCACAACATCACTGGCCTTACGAATGAGTTTGTTGATTCTGTTGGTGTCTGCTACCTTCAGCCTGCTGCCCCAGCACACAACAGCAAACATGATTGCACTGGCCACCACAGACTCGTAGAACATCCTCAGCATCATCCAGCAGATGTTAAAGGACCTCAGTCTCCTCAGGAAATGGAGATGGCTCGGACCCTTCTTGGAGACAGCCTCAGTGTTGTTTGACCAGTCCAGTTTATTGTCAATTCATGTAGAGAGGGTGAGATGGGGTCTACATTTCACTAGGAGTTTGGAGAGATTGGTTTGTCACCTAAAACACTTGAAAACTTCTGTGGGTGTGCCATGGAGGGCATTCTGACTGGCTTCATTGCCGCCTGGTGTGGGAGGGAGGAGGGCTGCTGCACGAGATCGAAGTAGTTGCAGAAACTTGTAAAATTAGTCAGCTCTATCATGCGTAGTAGCCTCTGTAGTATCCATGATATTTTCAAAGAGCGGTGCCTTAGGATGGCAGTGTCCATCACCTACCATCCAGGACATGCCCTCTTCTCATTGTTACCGTCAGGAAAGAGAGACAGAAGCCTGAAGGCACACACTTAGTGATTCAGGAATAGCTTCTTCCCCTCTGTCATTCGATCTAAACATTCATTGAACCCATGAACACTAACACACTATTTATTATAACTTAACTATTTGATAAGCATATTTATCGTAATTCAGATTTTTTTCTCAATATTTATCACGTGAACCTGCTATAAAGTTAACAAATTTCATGACATGTGCCAGTGATATGAAACCTGATTCTGATTCTTATTCTGAAAATCCATTGGCATAACAACTGCACTAACATCAGAGTCATCTCCCAGGCCATCATCCCCAACAAGAGTCCATTTACACTCAGTTAACTCCCTAAGTCAGGCAACATAATGTGTATGCCACACACTAAACTCCTGAAACAGGATAAAATACTACAAGGAAGTTCTCAAATCTTTCTTGAAAAAAGTAATAGCAACTGGGCTAACTGGAAAATTGGTCTGAAGATGACAGATGGAATTAAATGCAGACACATGTGAGCTGTTGCACCTAGGAAGGGCAAACTAGGGTAGGACTTACACTGTGAACAGAGGGGCACTGAAGAGTGCACGAGAATAGAGGAATCTGAGAATTTATACTTGTTACTGTGTGGCTAATGACAGATCCAACCATATTTAAGTTTGCTGATGATACCACTGTCATTAGCTGAATAAAAGGTGGTGATGAACTAGCAGATAGGAGGGAGATTGAAAATCTGGCTGAGTGGTGCCACAACAACAACCACTCACTCAGTGTCAGCAAGACCAAGGAGTTGATTAGTGACTTCAGGAGGAGGAAACCAGAGGCCCATGAGTCAGTTCCTCATCGGGGGAACAAAGGTGGAGAGAGTCAGCAACTTTAAATTCCTCAGTGTTATCATTGCAGAGGATCTGTCCTGGGTCCAGTGCAAAGAAAGCACTGCAGATGTATGCAAAGTTTCGGCATGGTATCTAAGACTTTGACAAACTTCGATAGATGTATGGTGCAGAATATATTGACTGGCTGCATCAGAGCCTGGTATGAAAACACCAGTGCCCTTGAATAGGCAATCTTACAAAAAGTATTGGATGTGACCCAGTCCATCATGGGTAAAGCCCTCCCACCACTGAGCACATCTACATGAATTGCTGTTATAGGAAAGGAACATCCATTATCAAGGAACCCCGCCACCCAGGTCATGCTCTCTTCTCACTGCTGCCACCAGGAAGGAGGTATAGGAGCCTCAGGACTCAGACCACCAGGTTCTGGAATGGTTACTACCCTTGAAACTTCAGGCTCTTGAACCAAAGGAGATAACTTCACTCAGCTTCACTGGATGGTCCTCACAACCTATGAGCTCACTTTCAAGAACTCTTCATCTCAAGTGCTCAATATTTATTGCTTATTTATTTATTTATTTATTTATTATTATTTCATTTGCATTTGCACAATTTATAGTCTTTTGTGCCTTGGTTACTTGTTCATCCTGTTGGGTGCAGTCTTTCATTGATTCTATAGTATTGTTTAGATTTATTGTATATGCCCACAAGAAAATGAATCTCAGGGTTCTATATGGTGAAATATAAAGTAAAGGCATCTGTTAGTCTTGCGAGACCACGGATCTGCACCTGGAAAGTCTTCACTCTCCAGGGCGCAGGCCTGGGCAAGATTGTATGGAAGACCGGCAGTTGCCCACGCTGCAAGTCTTCCCTCTCCATGACACCGATGTTGTCCAAGGGAAGGGCATTAGGACCCATACAGCTTGGCACCGGTGTCGTAGCAGAGCAATATGTGATTAAGTGCCTTGCTCAAGGACACAACATGTACCCTCGGCTGGGGCTCGAACTCACGACCTTCAGGTCGCTAGTCCAATGCCTTAACCACTTGGCCACGTGCCCACATGGTGAAATATATGTTCCTTGATAAGAAATTTACTTTGAACTTTAGGAATACAGATTCATAATTCAGTGAAAGTGCTGTCACAGGTAGGTAGGGTTGCAAATGGGGCTTTATGCACAATGCCCTTTATAAATTGTAATAGTGAGTACAGGATAAACACAAGAGATTCTGCAGATGATGGGAATCCAGAGTAACACACAAAATGCTGGAGGAATGCAACAGGTCAGGCAGCATCTGTGGAAATGAATAAACAATCAGTGTTTCGGACTGAGTCTGTTCATCAGGACTGGAAAGGAAAAATGAAGATGCCAGAATAAGAAGGAGGACACGCCAGAAGGTGATAGGTATGACGTTGGGTGGGTGGGAGAAGGGGATGAATTAAGAAACTTCAACATAATAGGTGGAAAAGGTAAAAGGGGAGGTGATTGACAGGTGAGGAGAAGAGGTAACAAGCCAGAGTGGGGAACTGAAGAAAAAGGAAATGGGAGAAGATAAAGCATACCTGAAGTTGCTGAAATCGATTTTCATGCCATCTGGTTGGAGGCTACCTTGATGGAATATGAGGTGTTGCTTCTCCAGACTGGTCTCATTGTGACAGAAGAGGAGGCCACTGATCAACATGTCGTAATGTGAATGGAGAAACAAATTGAAATAGTTAGCTACTGTGAGATTCTGCTTTCTGCAGATGGAGCGGAAGTGCTTGACAAAGCAGTTCCGTGATCTACGTTGGACCTCACCAGTGTAGATGAGGCCACAACAGGAGGACCAGATAAAGTACATGACCCCAACACATTCACAGGTGAAGTGTTGCCTCACCTGGGAGGACTGATTGCGGCTCTGAATGGAGGTGAGGGGGGAGGTGAGTGGACAGGTGCAGCGATTCTGCCACTTGCAGGTGTAGATCTCAGAAGGGAGATTAGAGGGGAGGGGGAAATGAATAAGGGGACAGTGGGGGGAGCAATCCCCACAGAAAACTGAGAGTGGGGAGGGAGGTAAAGATGTGCTTGGCAGTAGGGTCCTGGTGGAGTACTTCGCCATGTGTTCAACCTGAGCCTGGGGCTCCGGAGGGTTCCTGTACTGTGGAAGACGTCCTGCCTTGTCCCTGTGCCGAAGACGCCGCGCCCCAGCGGCCTCAATGACTACAGACCGGTGGCATTGACCTCCCACATCATGAAGACCCTGGACAGACTTGTTCTGGAGCTGCTCCGGCCTACGGTCAGCCTACACTTAGATCCCCTCCAGTTTGCCTACCAGCCCCGACTAGGAGTTGAGGATACCGCCGTCTACCTGCTGAACCGTGTCTACGCCCATCTGGACAAGCCAGTGAGCACTGTGAGGGTCATGTTTTTTGACTTCTCCAGTGCGTTCAACATCATCCGCCCTGCTCTGCTGGGGGAGAAGCAGACAGCGATGCAGGTGGATGCTTCCCTGGTGTCATGGATTCTTGATTACCTGACTGGCAGACGACAGTGCGTGTGCTTGCAACACTGTGTGTCCGACAGAGTGATCAGCAGCACTGGGGCTCCACAGGGGACTGTCTTGTCTCCCTTTCTCTTCACCATTTACACCTCGGACTTCAACTACTGCACAGAGTCTTGTCATCTTCAGAAGTTTTCCGATGACTCTGCCATAGTTGGATGCATCAGCAAGGGAGATGAGGCTGAGTACAGGGCTACGGTAGGAAACTTTGTCACATGGTGTGAGCAGAATTATCTGCCGCTTTATGTGAAAAAGACTAAGGAGCTGGTGGTAGACCTGAGGAGAGCTAAGGTACCGGTGACCCCTGTTTCCATCCAAGGGGTCAGTGTGGACATGGTGGAGGATTACAAATACCTGGGGATACGAATTGACAATAAACTGGACTGTTCAAAGAACACTGAGGCTGTCTACAAGAAGGGTCAGAGCCGTCTCTATTTCCAGAGGAGACTGAGGTCCTTTAACATCTGCCGGATGATGCTGAGGATGTTCTACGAGTCTGTGGTGGCCAGTTCTATCATGTTTGCTGTTGTGTGCTGGGGCAGCAGGCTGAGGGTAGCTAACACCAACAGAATCAACAAACTCATTTGTAAGGCTAGTGATGTTGTGGGGATGGAACTGGACTCTCTCACGGCGGTGTCTGAAAAGAGGATGCTGTCTAAGTTGCATGCCATCTTGGTCAATGTCTCCCATCCACTACATAATGGATTGGTTGGGCACAGGAATACATTCAGCCAGAGACTCATTCCACCGAGATGCAACACAGAGCGTCATAGGAAGTCATTCCTGCCTGTGGTCATCAAACTTTACAACTCCTCCCTTGGAGGGTCAGACACCCTGAGCCAATAGGCTGGTCCTGGACTTATTTCATAATTTACTGGCATAATTTACATATTACTATTTAACTATTTGTGGTTCTATTACTATTTATTATTTATGGTGCAACTGTAACGAAAACCAATTTGCCCCGGGATCAATAAAGTATGACTATGACTATGTGAAGATGGTGGAAGCTGTGGGGAATGATGTGTTGGATGTGGAGGCTCATGGGGTGGGGGAGGGTGAAGATTAGAGGAACTCTATCCCTGTTAAGGCAGCAGGAAGATGGGGTGAACATGGACATCCTGGAAATGGAGGAGATGCAGATGAGGGCAGAATCAATGTTGGAGGAAGGCAGAAGAGGAGTTGGAATGTTATGTTGAAGTTGTATAAGATATTGGTGAGTTCTAATTTGGAGTATTGTATGAAGTTCTGGTCACTTACCTACGGGAATGATAACAATAAGATTGAAGAGTACAGAGAAAATTTACGAGGATGTTGCTGAGACTTGGGGACCTGAGTTATGGGTGTAAAGCCCTGGTTCACATGTTTCATATTTTTTCTCTGTTACGCTTTTCTGTTCTCTGTGTAAGCTACTTGCTTGGGTTACTGCTGAAGATAAGAGATAGGAGAAATGTGCGCCACCCAATGGGGATGAACGGATTCGGGGGTGGTTTCTCTGGTGAGGGACAGTAAGGTTGGGATTGGGGTTTTTGAGGGGAGAGAAGAGAGAAGACGCCAGAAAGAAGAGGTTGGAGGCGTCGACCCGAAGTGGGGCCGGGATTCAATGAAGCCCAGAGAATCAAAGGAGGATCAGCGAAGGGGAAACCGCGAGCTCCAGCTTGTGCACATTAGACTGTCTCATTAAAATGGGCCTTTTTCTTTTTTTGCTCTTTCTTTACTAACCCTTCAGTCAAATTAAGAATTATAAAGCTAAATCCTTTAATTGTATGCAGTGTACTGTATATTATTTTTTAGTAACACACATCAAAGTTGCTGGTGAACGCAGCAGGCCAGGCAGCATCTCTAGGAAGAGGTACAGTCGACGTTTCGGGCCGAGACTCTTCGTCAGGAGTAACTGAAGGAAGAGTTAGTAAGAGATTTGAAAGCGAGGGGGCCCAGGGAGGGGGAGATCAGAAATGATAGGAGAAGACAGGAGGGGGAGGGATGGAGCCAAGCGCTGGACAGGTGAGTGGCAAAAGGGATATGAGAGGATCATGGGACAGGAGGTCTAGGGAGAAAGAAAAGGGGGGGGGAACCCAGGGGATGGGCAAGGGGTATAGTCAGAGGGACAGAGGGAGAAAAAGGAGAGAGAGAAAAAGAATGTGTGTGTATATAAATAAATAATGGATGGGGTATAAGGGGGAGGTGGGGCATTAGTGGAAGTTAGAGAAGTCAATGTTCATGCCATCAGGTTGGAGGCTACCCAGACGGAATATAAGGTGTTGTTCCTCCAACTTGAGTGTGGCTTCATCTTTACAGTAGAGAAGGCCGTGGATAGACATATCAGAATGGAAATGGGATGCGGAATTAAAATGTGTGGCCACTGGGAGATCCCGCTTTCTCTGGTGGACAGAGCTTAGGTGTTCAGCCAAACGATCTCCCAGTCTGCATCGGGTCTCCCTAATATATAGAAGGCCGCACCGGGAGCACTGGACACAGTATATCACCCCAGCCGCCTCACAAGTGAAGTGTCGCCTCACCTGGAAGGACTGTCTGGGGCCCTGAATGGTGGTGAGGGAGAAGTGTAAGGGCATGTGTAGCACTTGTTCGGCTTACAAGGATAAGTGCCAGGAGGGAGATCAGTGGGGAGGGATGGGGGGGACGAATGGACAAGGGAGGAGTCGCATACGGAGCGATCCCTGCGGAAAGCAGCAGGGGGAGGGAAAGATGTGCTAAGTGGTGGGATCCCGTTGGAGGTGAGGGAAGTTACGGAGAATTATATGTTGGACCTGGAGGCTGGTGGGGTGGTAGGTGAGGACCAGGGGAACCCTATTCCTAGTGGGGTGGTGGGAGGATGGGGTGAGAGCAATCATGCAGCATCCACACAAATGGGGGGATTTGGGGATTGCACTTCAATCTCCCACGTTTGGCAAGGCTGGAGGGTGTCTTCCCCAGACTTACGCAGCCAAAGGAACCAGAGTGTTACATAGGGAAGGTTGAATAGGTGAGGACTTTTTTCCCTGGAGCCTGGGAAAATAAGGGGAGATTTGATAGAGTATACAAAATTACGTGGGGTATAGATAGGGTAAATGGAAGCAAGCATCTTCCATTGAGGTTGGGTGAGATGAGAAGTAGAGTCATGGGTTAAGAGTGAAAGGTAGGGCAACAAGAGGGAGAACTTCACTCAGAGGGTGGTGAGACTATGGAACAATTAACTGGGAGTGCTGGTTGTAGGTTCAATTTCAATAGTTAATAGAAATTTGGATGGGTACATGGATGGGAGGGGTCTGGATGGCTATGGGCCAGGTACAGGTTGATGAGACTAGGCAGACTAATACTTCAGCACAGATGAGGTGGGCTGAATAGCCTGTTTCTGTCAGGCAGCGCTCTATGACTCTATGATTCAACTTATGTGATGGATCATCACAGCATCAGGCCCTTCTGTCTTGAATTTGGCAGAGACAGCAGCTCGCAAAAAGGCCGCATTAGCCACCTCAGAACCCAGAAAACTGGAGGGGAAGCCAATTATCCTTGATCCCAACTGTCTGCCAAAGAAGAAACAGTTCAAAACCACCACTAGGCAGCAGAGCCCAGCAGTTATTTTCGCAGCTGTAATTTTTTTGTAGAAGTACGTTTCATGTTAAAATTAATTATAAATTACTTCCTAGTTCTTTGCCTTATGTAACCGAGCAGTGGGACTCTCTCTCTCTCTCTCCACTATTTGATTCCTCATTGAAAGAGATCTGTTTTGCAAAGGTTTACTTTCAGATTCTACCAAACTCAGGTCAACAGCAGAGCAGTCTCAACAGCCTCCTTTCACTCCACCCACTTGGCTACAATATCCCAGATATTGCAAACTCAAAGTTCCATCCAGGTAGTGCAAGACTCCGAAGGATACTGGATCTAAATTTTTGAAGATAGAGACCATAATTCAATGCATTTTTAAATTATTTTTATGGAGTTGTTTACACCAGAAATTAAGGTTTGGAATTGAGAGGAAGTTGATTTCAATTTGATTAGACAGGTCCTTGTAGGTTGTTAGTGGAGTTGTGGATAGTGTAGAAGTGTGTCGTAGGTTGATAAGATGCAGAGCTGGGCTAAGAAGTTGGAAGTATTGTAGATAGTGGCTGAATAGAAGTTGATAAAAATGGATAGAAGTCGAGGTGATGTGGATAGTGTAGCAGGTTGTCGTAGGTTATGCAGAGACATTGATAAGACGCAGAGCTGGGCTGAGAGGTTGCAAACGGAGCTCAATCTGGGAAAGTGCAAACTGATACACCTTGAAAGGTCAAACTTGAAGGAAAGTATAGAGTTAATGGAGTGTGGAGGAAGAGAAGGAATTTGAGGTCCAGGTTCATACATTACTCAAATGGTGGTTAAGAATGTGTCAGGGGATTGAGCTCAAAAGCCAAGAGGTAATGTTTCAGCTTCATAAAATCCTGGTTAGACCACAAATGGAGTATTATGTTGAGTTCTGGTTGCCTTATTATAGGAAGGATGTGGAAGCTTTAGAGTGGGTGCAGAGGAGATTTCCTATTGTAGGTCTAAAGGCCTGTACTGTGCTGTACTGTTCTATGTTGTCTGTTTTAATTAGAATCAGAATGAAATTTATTGTTGCTTTATGGCAGCAGTACAATGCAAGACATAACATCTTTAAATTACAAAAATGAAGGAAAAGGAATAATGAGGTAGTGTTTATATGATCATGGACTGTTCAGAAATCTGACGGAGAAGAGAAAGTAGCTGTTCATTGAGTGTTCATTGGGAAGTTGTTGAGTGTGGGTCTGCAGGATCCTTATATATCATTCCTGGCGGTAGTAATGAGAAGAGGGCATGGCCGGGTAGTAAGGGTCCTTTGGGTAATGCTGAGTTGAGGCACTGCTTCTTGAAGGTGTCCTCGAAAGCAAGGAGGGTTGATCCTGTGATGGACCTGGCTACGTCTACAACCCTCTACAGCCTCTTGAGATCCTGTGCATTAGAGGCTTCACACGAGGCTGTCCTGTAATCATTCAAAGCACTCTCTGCTGCACATCCACAGAAATTTGTAAGAGTCTTTGACCAACTGGTAGTAGTTAATTGCGGGTAAGTTGATATACAATGAGCAAAGAGCATTCAGAAATGAAGCAGTGACCACCTCTGATCACAGAAAAGGTGCCTGATGACTGGAGGGCAGAGAATGTGGTCCCATATTCAAGAAGGCAGCAGTGTTTATAGATAGTGAGTAGGGAAATTGTTGGAGATGGCACTGGTGAAACACAGTGATGACTTTCTGGCAGCAAACAAAACTACTAACTACTCTATTAATCACACTCTTTCTGGACAATGATCACTGCAATCAATAGCCTGTAACAAATAAACTCTTCTTAGGTTACCAGTGGGGTATAGGTATCGATTATAACCAACGCCTTGATGGCAAACTCTGCCATTTTCATCAGGGTTGTTGCTGGAAATAGCCTGTAGCTTCCCTTTCGGTGTTGAGCTTTTGACCACCTGTACCACTTCACATTCTTGAGGTATGGACCGAAGTCTTGAAGGAGCAGGATGGTTGTGGCATGGTGTGTACAGGCCGAATCGAGACAGCGGGGCCCAGGCCCGGGACGGAGGAATGAGCAAATGTTTGGCCACTGCTGGAGGCTGTTTCAAGCGGCAGAACTGAATTGAGGCAATGCCTAGGCGATGGGGCCCGGGCCAATGATTGACTGATTTAAATCCCAGGCCAGATTGGAAAGGTCGGTTATGTGCCGAATTGAGGTCGCAGGTCTCAGGTCAGAGAGTGTATCAAAGCAACAGGGCCCAGGTCCGACAGAGAGGAACAACCCACTGCTTTGCCGATTTAAGAACCACAGCAAATTGAAGGGGTCAGGATGTCATGGCTAGAGGTGGGGGATGGGCCACTGTTCAGCTCACTGTCCATGAGGTTTACTCGTCTCTGCACTGAACTGGGGATGTGACCTGCAACTAACCGGCTTCTGGATTAGCTGCAGTGATGGCTGGCTTCGTGGCTGTGGACGCACTTTTGAGAACTTCAGTTCTGAATGTTATTTACTTACACTTATTGTTTAAGCAATTTGTCTTCTTTTCTGCATGTTGGGTGTTTGACGGTCTTGTTTTTTTAAAGGGGCTATTGGGTTTCTTTGTTTTGTGGCTGCCTGTAAGGAGACAAATCTCCTTTGATAATAAATGTACTTTGAACTTTGAACTTCGGAAGGTGAATAAGTTAGCATGATTTAGTTGAGGGGAGGTCTTGCCTGACTAATTGAACTTTTGAGGAGGTTATTGAGCAGATGAAGATGGGACATGGGGCATGGGTCAAAAAGCTAATAGTCTAGGGGATCCAGAGAAATTTGGCAAATTGTGTTGGAGGTAAGGGAGATGCTCGAGGTTTGTTTATCTGTTGGTAAGCGTATGACCAGTGGCGTACCACAAATATTGATTGTGGAACCCTTGCTGTTTTATATCCATTAATGATATAAGTATTTGTTTTATTGATTTAGTGATACAGCATGGAGTAGGCCCTCACAGCCCTTTGAGCCAACTCCCCATCCCCACCCCCAGCAACCTCTGACAAACCCCATTCACCCTAAAGAAATCACAGGATGATCTACAATGGGCGATTATCCCACCCAGTACATCTTTGGCCTGTGAGATGAAACTGGAACTCCTGGAGAAAACCCAGGCATTCCACGTGGAGAATGTCCAGGGACTCCTTACAGAATGGTGCTGGAAAGGAACCCTGAGCACTAACTACTGCGCTGTGATCTTAATACGAATGTGGGAGTTATTATTAGCAACTTTGTTCATGGTTTTGTTGATCAAGAGGATAGTCCTTGGTTACTGAACAATAATAGTGAGTTGCTATGATGGTCATTTGAAGAAATGGGGGTGTGGTATTCAATCCGAGAGAATGTGCTGTATTTCATTAGGAGTTTGAGGAGATTTGGTTTGTTAACTAAAACACTCAAAAACTTCTACAAATATAACGTGGAGAACATTCTGACTGGCTGCATCACCGCCTGGTATGGTGTGGGGGGCTTCTGCGCAAGATCGAAATAAATTGCAGAAGTTTGTAAAATTAGTCAGCTTGTAAAATTAACCATCAAAGCAGAGGAGGCGGCAGGATAGCGTAGTGGTTAGCACAATGCTTTACAGTATAGGCGAGATGGGTCCAATTCCCAGCACTCAAATATTGTTGAAATATTAAGTATACAACACTTCATTCTCTTTGTTAATATATTTTACCTTCCAAATTTGCTAAGCTTGGGCATCAAGTTTCAATTTCAAATCAGTGACCCTGAAACAATATCTTTTTTATGACATTGCAAAACATCACTATTGTAGAAAAAAATGCATCCTATCATCCACTGTGTTCAGTTCTTTGTGTCTTGTGTTCTGCTGGTATATGGTAAATAATAAATCAATATAAAATGTTAGCTCATGAGACCGTAGGACATAGAGGCAGAATTAGGTTATTTGCCCCTTCGAGCCTGTTCCATCATTTCATCATGGCTGATCTATTTCCCTCTCAACCCCAATTTCCTGCCTTCTACCTGTAACTTTTTACGTCCTGACTAATCAAGAACCTATCAATCACCATCCTAAATACATCCAATGACCTGGCCTCCACAGCTGTCTGTGGCAGTGAATTTCACAGAGTTACCATCTGGGTCCTGGGTGATGGCGGTCCTTAATAATAGGCATCACTTTTCTGAGGCAGTGCTCCTTGAAGATGTCCTGGAATCTATGGAGGCTAGTACCCAAGATGCAGATGACTAATCTTACAACTTCCTGTAGCTTCTTTTGAAACACGTGAGTTTTAGGATTTTGAGCTGACTCGTGAACTCAGTCGAATGCAAAAATTAAGGCCAATACCGGTAAAGCAAACTTAGTCTAATTTCAATTTGACAATGCAATTTCAGTCTCCTATGCAATAAAAAAAACCCTCTGTAAACACTTAGCTGGCCAAGCAGCATCTGGGGTAATTGAAACAGTTGATATTTCAGGTAGTGGTCCCTTTGTCAAGAACACAGGCAACATTTTAATAATTGCTTAGATTTGTATATTAACCACATTTTTGAAATCACTTTTGTGTTAAAAGAATCTGTTCTTCTTCCTACATTACCTCTATTTTATAACAGCTGCATGGACCACCATTGCTGTGAGCCCAAATTTTTTTTACACAGCCTGAAAACTGCATGGCACTTTAATAAAATATTATATAAAAGAAAATCCCAGCTGCACAACAACAAAGACTGCTTTGGCAGGAGCATTTCAGTTACTGTGTGGCTGCGCACCCGCATCGCTTGGAGGGAACAGTGAAGGCTTCTTCCTGTACTGACATAGTATTAGAATTAGCCACTCATGTGGTTGAGCTTCATCTGTGGACTTAAGGAGACACTCAAGCTTAGTGTGAGATATAATCTACGAGACACTTTAAGCATGCAAGTTAAGCTTTCTACCCTTCAGTTACCGCATAGCCACACTCTTTAATTTGTAGCCCTACATTTATGGTAAATTTGCAAAGATTAAAACAATTTACAGTGTTATAATTAAAAGCATGGAAAGCCATTCATCTTTTCTTATACTTTTCATGCAAAATCTTAAAGAGAAATAATGAATGAATATTGCAAAAGTGATTAATACAAATTGAATAATAACAAGGCTGAACCAATACAGAACTAGTTTAACCTAGCCTGTGTTTTGTTTTATGTGTATGGATACACCTTAACATTCATGAACAACTCTACTAATAAGTAACTGTAATGAATGCTCAGTTACTTTTCATCAGTCAGAGACTTGAAATGACAACAGTATTTTGTTGCCACCTACAGGAGGAATCTACATTTCATGTTAGGATGTCATTATTCTTCAAACCCAATGCAAGCAAGGTTCAAAGTTCAAAGTAAATTTATTATCAAAGTACAGATACGTCACCATATACAGCCCTGAGATTCATTTTCTTGTGGGCATACTCAATAAATCCGTCATAGAATAATAACCACACCAACAGGATGGACAACCCGTGTGCGAAAGACAACAAACTGTGTAAATACAAAAAGGAAGAAAAAATAATGAATAAATAATGAAGAATATCGAGAACGTGAAATGAATAATCCTTGAAAGTGAGTCCACAGGTTGTGGGAACATTTCAATGTTGGGGAAAAGTTGAGTGAAGTTATCCTCTTTGGTTCAATAGCCTGATGGTTAAAGGGTAATAAATGTTCCTGAAAATGGTGGTGTGATTCCTGAAGCTCCTGTACCTTCATCCTGATGGCAGTAGCAAGAAGAGGGCATGTCCTGGGTGGTGGAGTTCCCTGATGATGGATGCTGCTTTCCAGTGACATTGTTTCATGTATGTGTGCTTAATGGTGGGGAGGTCTTTACCTGTGATGGACTGGGCCGTATCCATTACTTTTTGTAGGCTTTTCCGTCCAATGGAAATGGTGTTTCCCTACCAGGCTGTGATGCAGCCAGTCAATATACTTTCCACTGCATTTCGATAGAAGTTTGTCAAAGTTTTAGATGTCATGCTGAATGTTTGCAAACCTCTAAGGAGGTTGAGACACTGCCATGCTTCTGATTTTCTGCTATGAAGCACATACCAGAAAATCAAAATTATATTCAGACAGCCATTTGAAAGAACTAGTGTTGGCTTTATGCCAAAACTATTGTGTATTTGCACTATGCAAGCAATTTTTATTTTTGAAATTTTGAAGTGCTTTTACTGCTATCCTAGAAGATGCCTGGATATAATAGTTCACTTTTTAGACTATGAAATAACTACATGTTGTTGGCAAATGATCTGAAGTAAGCTGGTGCAAGGCTGTAGCGAAGGAAACTATTAGAGGAATAAACTATCGGCATATAATGCATATGATGCTCGGCATTGTGTTCTTTCAAATTCCATCACAGAAATTCAGGTTAGTTTAAAAAGGTGAACTAAGAGCTCAGAACAATCTAACACTAACATGAATAGCTGAAAAGAAAAATTACATACTTTAAAATGTTTGAAGAACAGCCTGTTCTAACATTCATCCCTAAAATATCTTGTTAACTTAACGTTCACAGAAGAATTATAAGTAAAAGAAAAATCTCATCCACATCTGAAGAAGAAAGATTTCTTGTTAGAGCAGGATTGAAACTCATAAACTTTGAACAATTATGATAAAAATGTGCTCAATAACGAGTGATCATCCAAAACGGAAGCTGTTAGACCTTCTGTGCCTATGCATTATGTATGTAGGCATGGAGATATTTTTGCTGTACAACATAAAAGTTTGGGTTCTCTGAAATGAAAATAAAGGTATAAAAATTAAACCTCTCATCGTCAAACTACAGCTGTGAAAGAGTAGCATTGAAATTAATGAGATAGCTGCAGGAGAAATATTTATATCAGTGCACTTAAGAATCATAGAATCATTTTCTTCTGATTTCCAACAGATATAAAGCCCAATCCAACAACAGTACCATTATTCCAAATCCACAACTGTGGTACAAACATATTGCAGCTGCTTCAACATCTCGTGCACCACTGAAATACATGGCAAAACTAAAATTGCTACACAAGGAGAATAAATAGACTCACACTGGAAAGCTAGGATCTGTTCATGAAAATCACTGCTAAGCTGCCTTTCTAACCCTGAGGAAACCGCTGCCCCCATTGGAGCCTGATCCCACACAGCAATATTATACCACAACCAAAATAAATATTCTAAAAGCAAATTGAAGCCAATTGTACTGGCTTATTCAACATGGTCACAATGAACATTTTCTGAAAGTTATAAACATGAGAGAGTCTGCAGATACTGAACATCCAGCAGCACACACACAAAATACTGGAGGAACTCAGCAGGTCAGGCAGCATCTGTGGAAACGAATACACAGTCTACAATTTGGGCTGAGACCCTTCTTTAGGACTGGAAAGGGAGAGGAAAGGTGGCAGAATAAGATGGTGGGGGGAGGGGAAGGGGGTTAGCTAGAAGGTGATAGCTGAAGCTAGGTGGGTAGGAAAGGTAAAGGGCTGGAGAGGAGGGTGAGCCACAGAAGAAAAGGAAGGGGGAGGTCACAGGTGGGTGAGAAAGGTAAGGGGCCAGAGTAAGGAATAGAGAAGAGGGGAGCGGAAGAATTCTTTTTAATGGAAGGAGAAATCAATATTCATGCCATCAGGTTGGAGGCTGCTCTGAAAGTTAACACCTTATGTCATATCTCATCTAAACCATATCACAATATCAAAGAACAGAAGCCAAATGAAAATCGCAGAATATGGAACTCTCAATAAACCCCATCACTCAACCAAATCACTCAACCATCTATTCCCGAAAAGAAGTTCTAAAATTTACCATTTGTCTCTTATTGAAATAGAACAGGACAAGATATTCAGAAGATAATTCTCACTAAGTGGTAAATTAATTTGAACTTCATTCTTCCGTGTTCAGAATCTGAATCAGAGTCACTCTATTGCTAGTATGTGAAACAGACCAGAATTGATTGTGGTTCAGTGCCAAGCATAAAACACCATAACAGACCACGCAATAGCAACCAACAATTTACAAGACAATAGTGCAAATGGCCTTAAGCAATCAACAATTAGGAGAATGGTCACATGTGCAAATGTCAATAATCAAACCTAAATAAATGTGAACATATGAACAGACTCAATAATTATCAACAAAAACAATAGATATGAAAGGTTATGGAAGTCGCAATAAACCCCATCACAACAGAACAAGTTTAAGGGGAACATGAGGGGAAACTTCTTCACTCAGAGGATCGTGAGAGTGTAGAGTGAGCTACCAGCACATCTGGCAGCTCTATGCTGTGCAGGGATGGTAAGAGGATGTTACAAATAAAATAGGAACATTTTTAAGATATGTTTACAATCTTATGACTGAAGGTTCTTATTTTGCCCCATTAAGTGACACAAAAGAACATATTTCTTGAGTAGATACTGAACATAGTGCACTCAGAAGTAAATCTCACCTTGTTACGACAAACACAAAATGCAAGAGAAACTTAGCAAGTCAGACAGCATCTGTGGAGGGCAAGAAACAGATGTTGTTTTAGAGCTAAAGTTTTCATCTCCTTTATGACAAGGTTTCATGGCGGTGCATCCAAATTTATTCAATTTACAATTCATATCATAACTAGGAATATTCTTCATTTAAATGAAGTTGCAGAGAAACAATTTATTTAAGCGTAGGAGCCAAAATGATATATGATTTTCTTATAAAGCTAACATATATTGGCAGGATGTGAAGGCCTGTCATCTAATGAAAGGCTCAAGCAACTTTATAATGAAAGTAAATAATTTATTACTTCTGTCTCTGCTAAAGTGACAGTAAGATTATGTTTTCTGGTTTCTTTTTACAGATCTTTGAAATAGGTTTAGCAATCAAATCAATATTTGGGAACAGCTTCTTTCCAACTGTGATAAGACTGCTGAACGGATCCTGACCTGGATCTGGGCCGTACCCTCCAAATATCCGGACCTGCCTTTCGGTTTTTTTGCACTACCTTACTTTCCCTTTTCTATTTCCTATTTAGGATTTATAATTCAAATTTTTAATATTTACTAATTTTTTACTATTTTTAATATTTTTGATATTTAATATTTGTAATCCAGGGAGCGGAAAGTGCAGAATCAACTATCACTGTGATGATTGTATGTTCTAGTATCAATTGTTTGGCGACAATAAATTATAAGTATATAAAGTATAAATCTTTAATCTACATTTAATAGAAAATCACGCTGTGATGCTGAGATACATCCTAGGATGCACTGAGACACATCATCAGTGATCCAAATAACCTGGGGTCTTTGGGTGTTTCGGGTCTTTCAACATCAGCCGCCTTCGCCCAGGCAGCACAGCCAGGGTTGGTCGAGCCCTGGCTTGTGATCCAGTAGCACTGGTTCACAGGTCACACCTCTGGATCCACAGTCATCTGCCAGCTCCATCCAGCCGGATCGAGCCATTTCACAGTCCTGATGGCTCTTTGCTTTGCAGCCCCTGCAATGCCAAGGAGGGAGTAGGTTCTGCACAGCAAACAGCTCAAAAAACCAGTGAAATATTCGTATGCTGATATGAAATTACACTTCCTGTAACTTTAATGCAAATATTCACAAATTGAAGTTGCAGAAAATGGAATTTTAGGTGGACTAATATTTTATTTGACAAAATGAATTAAGAATTGTCATCTGGAAAGAATAGTAATATATTATTTGTTCACGTCGTATGATGTAGGCGATCATCGTCTTGGACCATGATTGTTCTTGACAAATTTTTCTACAGAAGTGGTTTGCCACTACCTTCTTCTGGGCAGTGTCTTTACAAGACAGGTGACCCCAACCATTATCAATACTGTTCAGATATTCTCTGCCTGGCCTCAGTGATCACATAACCAGAATCTGTGATATGTACCAGCTGCTCATAAGACCATCCACCACCTGCTCCCGTGGCTTCACGTGACCCTGATCAGGGGCTAAGTAGGTGCTACACCTTGGCCAGGGGTGATCTGCAGGTCAGCAGAGGGAAAGAGCACCTTACAGCTCCTTTGGTAAGGAAGCATCTCTACCCTGCCACTCGAACATATTATAGGAGAATAAATAAATGGGGAGACTATTCCACCAATGAAGGTGCTATCTAAGCTTACTGGTTACTTACCCATGAAGCGTGTTCCTTCTTGTAAAAATACCCTCTTTCTCTGGGAGTGTGACCCGGTATAACATATGGCCTCTGTGAGTGCCAGTGCCCGGCTACGCTCCCAGAATACCTTTGTCAGCCAGTAAGGTCCCATCTCCAGTCAATGACGAATGCTTGTAGATGGCCCTGGTGTTCCCAAATATTCAAGAACTGGGAGATGAGAGCCTCTGTTGGTCCGAGTTGACCCTGGTGCCAGGGTCCGGGATATTTCTGACCGTGTCCAAGATATCCTGAAGCGGGAGGGTGAGGAGCCAGAGGTTGTGGTACATATAGGTACCAATGATATAGGTAGGAAAAGGGATGAGGTCCTGAAAGGAGAATATAGGGAGCTAGGAAGGGAGTTGAGAAAAAGGACCGCAAAGGTAGTAATCTCGGGATTACTGCCTGTGCCACGCGACAGTGAGAGTAGGAATGCGATGAGGTGGAGGATAAATGCGTGGCTGAGGGATTGGAGCAGGGGGCAGGGATTCAAGTTTTTGGATCATTGGGACCTCTTTTGGCGCAGGCGTGACCTGTACAAAAAGGACGGGTTGCACTTGAATCCTAGGGGGACCAATATCCTGGCAGGGAGATTAGCGGGGGCTGCTGAGGTGACTTTAAACTAGAATGGTTGGGGGGTGGGAATCAAATTAAAGAGACTAGGCGTGAGGAGGTTAGTTCACTACAGGGGGATGGGAACCAGTGCAGAGAGGCAGAGGGGTGTAAAGTGAGGGTAGAAACAAAAAGTACTATGGAGAAAAGTAAAAGTGGCAGGCCGACAAATCCAGGGCAAGCATTAAAAAGGTCCACTTTTCATCATAATTGTATAAGGGCTAAGAGAGTTGTAAAAGAGCGCCTGAAGGCTTTGTGTGTCAATGCAAGGAGCATTCGTAATAAGGTGGATGAATTGAAAGTGCAGATTGTTATTAATGATTATGATATAGTTGGGATCACAGAGACATGGCTCCAGGGTGACCAAGGATGGGAGCTCAACGTTCAGGGATATTCGATATTCAGGAGGGATAGACATGAAGGAAGGGGAGGTGGGGTGGCGTTGCTGGTCAAAGAAGAGATTAACACAATAGAAAGGAAGGACATAAGCCGGGAAGATGTGGAATCGATATGGGTAGAGCTGCGTAACACTAAGGGGCAGAAGACGCTGGTGGGAGTTGTGTACAGGCCACCTAACAGTAGTAGTGAGGTCGGAGATGGTATTAAAGAGGAAATTAGAAATGTGTGCAATAAAGGAACAGGTGACTTCAATCTACATGTAGATTGGGTGAACCAAATTGGTAAAGGTGCTGAGGAAGAGGATTTCTTGGAATGTATGCGGGATGGTTTTTTGAACCAACATGTCGAGGAACCGACTAGAGAGCAGGCTATTCTGGACTGGGTTTTGAGCAATGAGGAAGGGTTAACTAGCGATCTTGTCGTGAGAGGCCCCTTGGGTAAGAGTGACCATAATATGGTGGAATTCTTCATTAAGATGGAGAGTGACATAGTTAATTCAGAAACAAAGGTTCTGAACTTAAAGAGGGGTAACTTTGAAGGTATGAGACGTGAATTAGCTAAGATAGACTGGCAAATGACACTTAAAGGATTGACGGTGGATATGCAATGGCAAGCATTTAAAGGTTGCATGGATGAACTGCAACAAATGTTCATCCCAGTTTGGCAAAAGAATAAATCAAGGAAGGTAGTGCACCCGTGGCTGACAAGAGAAATTAGGGATAGTATCAATTCCAAAGAAGAAGCATACAAATTAGCCAGAGAAAGTGGCTCACCTGAGGACTGGGAGAAATTCAGAGTTCAGCAAAGGAGGACAAAGGGCATAATTAGGAAGGGGAAAAAAGATTATGAGAGAAAACTGGCAGGCAACATAAAAACGGACTGTAAAAGCTTTTATAGATATGTAAAAAGGAAAAGACTGGTAAAAACAAATGTAGGTCCCCTGCAGACAGAAACAGGTGAATTGATTATGGGGAGCAAGGACATGGCAGACCAATTGAATAATTACTTTGGTTCTGTCTTCACTAAGGAGGACATAAATAATCTTCCAGAAATAGTAGGGGACAGAGGGTCCAGTGAGATGCAGGAACTGAGTGAAATACATGTTAGTAGGGAAGTGGTGTTAGGTAAATTGAAGGGATTGAAGGCAGATAAATCCCCAGGGCCAGATGGTCTGCATCCCAGGGTGCTTAAGGAAGTAGCCCAAGAAATAGTGGATGCATTAGTGATAATTTTTCAAAACTCGTTAGATTCTGGACTAGTTCCTGAGGATTGGAGGGTGGCTAATGTAACTCCACTTTTTAAAAAAAGAGGGAGAGAGAAACCGGGGAATTATAGACCGGTTAGCCTAACGTCGGTGGTGGGGAAACTGCTGGAGTCAGTTATCAAGGATGTGATAACAGCACATTTGGAAAGCGGTGAAATGATCGGACAAAGTCAGCATGGATTTGTGAAAGGAAAATCATGTCTGACGAATCTCATAGAATTTTTTGAGGATGTAACTAGTAGAGTGGATAGGGGAGAACCAGTGGATGTGGTATATTTGGATTTTCAGAAGGCTTTTGACAAGGTCCCACACAGGAGATTAGTGTGCAAACTTAAAGCACACGGTATTGGGGGTAAGGTATTGGTGTGGGTGGAGAGTTGGTTAGCAGACAGGAAGCAAAGAGTGGGAATAAACGGGACCTTTTCAGAATGGCAGGCGGTGACTAGTGGGGTACCGCAAGGCTCAGTGCTGGGACCCCAGTTGTTTACAATATATATTAATGACTTGGATGAGGGAATTAAATGCAGCATCTCCAAGTTTGCGGATGACACGAAGCTGGGTGGCAGTGTTAGCTGTGAGGAGGATGCTAAGAGGATGCAGGGTGACTTGGATAGGTTGGGTGAGTGGGCAAATTCATGGCAGATGCAATTTAATGTGGATAAATGTGAAGTTATCCACTTTGGTGGCAAAAATAGGAAAACAGATTATTATCTGAATGGTGGCCGATTAGGAAAAGGGGAGGTGCAACGAGACCTGGGTGTCATTATACAACAGTCATTGAAAGTGGGCATGCAGGTACAGCAGGCGGTGAAAAAGGCGAATGGTATGCTGGCATTTATAGCAAGAGGATTTGAGTACAGGAGCAGGGAGGTACTACTGCAGTTGTACAAGGCCTTGGTGAGACCACACCTGGAGTATTGTGTGCAGTTTTGGTCCCCTAATCTGAGGAAAGACATCCTTGCCATAGAGGGAGTACAGAGAAGGTTCACCAGATTGATTCCTGGGATGGCAGGACTTTCATATGAAGAAAGACTGGATGAACTGGGCTTGTACTCGTTGGAATTTAGAAGATTGAGGGGGGATCTGATTGAAACGTATAAGATCCTAAAGGGATTGGACAGGCTAGATGCAGGAAGATTGTTCCCGAAGTTGGGGAAGTCCAGAACGAGGGGTCACAGTTTGAGGATAGAGGGGAAGCCTTTTAGGACCGAGATTAGGAAAAACTTCTTCACACAGAGAGTGGTGAATCTGTGGAATTCTCTGCCACAGGAAACAGTTGAGGCCAGTTCATTGGCTATATTTAAGAGGGAGTTAGATATGGCCCTTGTGGCTAAAGGGATCAAGGGGTATGGAGAGAAGGCAGTTACAGGGTTCTGAGTTGGATGATCAGCCATGATCATAATAAATGGCGGTGCAGGCTCGAAGGGCCGAATGGCCTACTCCTGCATCTATTTTCTATGTTTCTATGTTTCTATGAGTCCTAGCTGTCTAGATACGCGAGCCTGGGTAACACAATATGGAGAGCAAGCTGTTGCCCATGTAGAAAGCTTCCCCTCTCCACGCATCTGATGAACCCAAAGAAATGGCAGAGACAGATATAGTTTGGTACCAGCAGCATCGCAGGACTTGCCAGTCAGCATTGGACTGCTTTAGGGATTTTTCCCTTGGGGTTTACTCCCGCAGCCTTCCCCACGAGCCATAAGGCAGTGGAAGCTTCAAATCAGAGTTTTCATTCCCCAAGTTGAGCTGCCAGCCACAGCTGATGAACCCTATCTGCCCAAAGTGACTGGTTTTAAGAACTATGCAATAATAAAAATACTAATATAAAATTTCTTTAAAAATTAAAAATTAAATTAAAAATCCTAAAAATAGCACAAGGAAATATATACACACTTAAAAACAAAGGCATAATTTTAAAATGACTGAATTGAATTCAATAAAAAAATCAATCCATGTATAGCCTTGTCTGATTCTGATGGATCTAATGGAGCTGCAAGATCTGAGGGAATTGGTGCAGTCCCATTGGACTCTAAGGGAAGTCCACCCACACAGTGCAGGCAGAATGGAATCAGTAGTTAGCTGAGTGGCTGTCCAGATATTGGCTTGCACTTCAGGAGCCCAGCCTCCGAGAGAACCAAACCTAATAATAGGGTTTGGAGGATTGCGTGCCTCAATGACGCCGAGTGATATGTTGGTTGGAGTCAGGGCTTTATACTTTGGCTTTTGGTAGGGTCACCCATGCCAAACAGTTTGAAGGGTAGAGATTAGACTATGAGTGGTCGACCAGTCCTCCAGGTTCGGGAGTTTAGCTCAGGGCTAACAACCCTGGCTAGTAAACCGTAATTGTTACGGAAACAGCAATGAAGAATCCTTCTACATCTGAGTGTGATGGTATTCCTGAGTCTCCACCTGGAACTTGCACGACTGACAGTAGGAAAAAAACAAGCTACTGACGTGATGAAGGAAGCCCGGAACACCGCTTGAGATGGAGGACCTTCATTGCTGCCCTAAAAGCCCGCGGAGTAACGGGCTGTAGGGAGACAGGAGTCCAATGCTGCAGCTCAAATCTGCCGGATTTTAATTGGAAGAAGAATGGTGGTTATACAACTATCTTGATAAACTATGATGACAAACAAATCCATTTCAAATTAGCTCGCAGACCACATTTGAAATAAATGTTACTTCATCTTTCACTTTTAGGGATTTTACACCATGCACTTTCCCAGAGGAGAGATGTTTTACAAATCTGCATTAAATACATTACACATTCTTCATCATCATCAAGTGCCATGTCGTAAGACGTGGGTGATCATGGTCTTCCATCTATCTTTAATCTGTGTGCCTGTGGGGAAGAATCCTTTCACACTACTGTTCTTATTCTTTTCTCTGTCCATGACTATAATCGTTCCTGGCAAATGTTCCAGGCCAGTGCCTTCTTCTGGGCAGTGTCTTTGCAAGATGGGTGACCCCAGCCATGATCAATAGTCTTCAGGGATTGTCTGCCTGGCATCAGTGGTTGCATTTGCACCAACAGCTCATACGACCATCCGCTACCTGCTCCCATAGCTTCACGTGACCCTGATTGGGGGAGGGGGTAGGGGAGGGGCTATGCCTTGCCCAAGGGTGACCTGTAGGCTTACACCTGTTTTGATAGAGACGTAGCTCCACCCTACCACTCAAATATTATTCATTAGTGGAAGAGAAAAACTTCTTGCCAGTGCATGCTGAGTTTTTATCCAGAGGTGCTTACAACCTGGTGGTGCTTCTCTTTTTGCCTCTCACAGCTCATCAGCTGAAGATCGAGTGTGCAATTTCGGGACCTCCATAGTTACTGTTCTCTGCTGATTAATGTGCATAAAATCTGCTATCAGAATGCCCTCAGCAATACTTGTAGAGCTGAGAGATTTACTGGGCAAAGGCAGAATGTTCTGTTCCTGCAGAACTGCATCGAGGGATTGAAGCTTAACACTCGAGAAATATACCCCCAAGTGAAAAAATTATTGCTGCAAAACTTCATGATGCACTGGGTCAGTTTCATGCAGATTTCAAGCAATTAGTATTGAAACGTAAGGTCAAAGATGTAAATTACAAATTTCAAATGGCTGTACTCAAAATTGTTTAATTCTTGACTATTGGAAAAGCTGAGCAAAGTACTTGAGTTATTAACTGATTTGGAAGCTCATCACATTGATGAGGGAGATGCGATATATACGCCTCGAGCCTCGGGGAGGGTGCAGGAGTGCTACAGTATGGTTGAGCTCGGCTGGGGCCTGGCCTCTCCCATTGGTGCTGCCATCCTGTATTCAAGCAGTGGAACGTCAGGCTGCATTGCATGCATCTGTACACTGCTGGGAGACTGTAATATCAACTGCCAGACATTTTTGTTCAGGGTCTATATGTTCTTGTCGAGTGAATATGCTTCTTTGCTCGATATTTTGAATTAGGTTATTCACTATTTCTGAATGTTTGCTTGCTATTTTGAATGTTTTGCACTGTGGCCCCAGAGGAACACTGTCTCATTCAGTTGTACCTATGTATGGTTTGAATGAAAGTTAAACTTGATTTGATTTGATTTGATGTGTAGCAGGTGTAAGTATTTAGAAATATTGAAAGGGCTACAATATACAGAGTGGACGTGGAGAGAATGCTTCCTACAGTGGGGAAGTCTAGGACCAGCGAGCACAGCCTCCAGTTACAAAGATGGCTCTCTGTAACAGAGATGAGGAGGGGATTTCTCTAGCCAGAGGTTGGTGAATCTGTTGAAGTCATTGCCATGGACATCTGTATGGCCAAGTCATTGAGTACATTTAAAGTGGGGGTTGGTAGTTTTTTGATCAGTGAGGGTGCCAAAGGTTACAGGAAGAAGGCAGGAGGTAGGAGTTGAGGGGGATAATAAATCAACCATGATGGAATGGTGGAGCAGACTCAATGGGTCAAATGGCCCAATTCTGCTCCTATGTCATATGGTTATAAGTTCTGAATAAAATAACACCTTAATGTAAGGCAAAGAATATAGGTCAGAGGCGAGGTGTAATGGCATGACACTCTCTCCTACAAATACAAATAATTTGAATCCTGTGGGAAATTAGACTGTTTTTTATAATGGTGACTTTCACAAGAATGAGTTTGTGTACTACTAACAGGTCGGTAGAGTCATAAAGAAAGCTTTCAGCACATTGGCCTTCATAAATCAAAGAAGGAGTACAGGAGATGGGATGCTATGTTGACATTGTATAATACGTTGGTGAGCCCTAATTTGGAGTATTGTGTGTGATAACCTAAATAAAGTTGAAAGAGTACAGAGAAAAATTACAGGAATATTGCCAGCACTGGAGGACCTGAGTTATAATGAAAGATTGGATAGATTAGGACTTTATTCTCTGGAATGTAGAAGATTGAGGGGAGACTTGATAAGTGTATACAAAATTATAAGATAGAGTAAGTGCAAGCAAGCTTTTTCTGCTGAGGTGGGGTGGAACTATAACTACAGGTCATAAGTTAAGTGTGAAAGGTGAAAAAGTTTAAGGGGAACATGAGGAGAGACTTCTTCACTCAGAAGGTCATGAGAGTGTGGATCAAGCTGCCAGCACAAGTGATGCATGCGAGCTCCATTTCATTGGGGGAGGGGAACGTCGACTCAGACCATGAGAGGTCTGAGTCGGGCATTTTCATGCCTTACAAGGCACAGATTGGAAGTCTGTGTGAGGTGCCACTCCTCGCACAGACTAGAGCAATGTGTGATTAAGTGCCTTGCTCAAGGGCACAAACACACTGCCACAGCTGAGGTTCGAACTAGCGACCTTGAGATAACTAGACGAATGCCTTAACCACTTGGTCAACATTTAAGATAAATTGGGAGAGCTACAAGGATGGTAGGGGTCTAGAGGGCTATGGTCCCAGTGCTAGACAGTATAAATGGTTCGGCATAGCCTAGAAGGGCCAAAGAGCCTATTTCTGCACTGTGCTTTGCTATGACTCTGTGACTCTAAATATTAAGTATGTGATTTTTTAAAAGTATTTGGAGAATATAGATATTATCAAGTATAATGAAAGAGGTAGGGAAGAACCTTCCACTAGAAAATTGCTCTCATGATAACTGGCTGCCCCCTAGATGCTTCTTAGCCAATAGAGTAATTTAGAAATGTCATCATTGTTGTCTTGTATAAAGTATAGTTGAAGCTAACCAGGATCCCAAAAGACAAAACACCACTGAGATGAAAAGCTATCTAGATATGCTCACGTACAGCTTTATCCAAAGTTTTGCTACAGTTGTAGGATTAATAGTGAAAGACATAAATTTCCAGTGAGAAATCAGACATGGTTACAGAATTTGTAGGGCTGGATGAAGTTTAAAGACCATGAAGGGATTGAAATATGAGGATGAGAAGAAGAAAATAGAGGTGACGGATGGGATAAAGGCAGCCAAGGATTGTATGAACTGAAGTTTAATGAGAATGAAGATGGGATGTTGCCCAAGAGAGCACTGGAGTGCACTTAGTATTTCCAGAAATTGAATTTCTGAAAGCAACATCTGCTCTAGCTGTAACACATTTTCTGGATAAGATCTTTGTAGTTCAAGGAATTCTTAAAGCTGTCAGGATCGATAAAATGCATTACTTAACTAAGCAGAATTCAGCCGATGTGTGTATATCCTAAATTTTATCATTGAAGATAACAGCATGTTCACAGGTCAATGGAGTGGTGGAAAGATTCTTGGAAATACCAAAAAAAAAGCTGTTGCATCTAAAGTTTAAAGGAAAGCATACATTGTGGGGACTTATGAAGAATCAGTGCACCCTAACTACAAGGGAGTATAGATGCATTACCCACGGAGGCTGGGTGTACTTGTCCTACTATTACTCATGACAAACTATAAGAGAATGCCACCATTATGAAAGACAATTATTAATTTCAGAACAACATGAAGTAATCTGGCAAGGCAATCAAATCGCCCAAACGAAGAATTTCCGAGAAGTTACAATGGAATCATAGTTTGGAGTTGTGCCAATATGATTCAAGGTAATTTTTGTGTAAGTGTTTTAAACTGATTTGTATGCCAATACATAAATCATCATCATCATCATGTGCCATGTCATATGACATGGGTGATCATGGTCTTTAACCATGATTGTTCTTAACAAATATTTCTACAGAAGTCGTTTGCCATTGCCTCCTTCGGGGGATCCCAGCCATTGTCAATACTCTTCAGAAATTGTCTGCCTGGTGTCAGTGGTCACAGAGCCAAGAAATGTCATATGCACCAGCTGCTCATACAACCATCCATCACCTGCTCCCCTGGTTCTACATAATCCGAAGCGGTGGGGGGGAGGGCTAACCAGGTGCTGCACCTTGGTCAGGGTTGACCTGTAGCCTAGCGAAAGGAAGGAGCACCTTATACCTCCGTTGGCAGGGACATATCCGCATCCCGCCACCCAGTATATAAACAGAGAGAGATTTCCCCAAACATATGAGCCACTTTCAAATGAGAAATCCATTTATTACATTTAAATAACTCCACAATCCTTAAAAGACAAACAAATTTAGTATCTCTGCACTTGCGAATATTTTTGCAGGGTATAAGCTTATACAAAAAATATTAGAGCCAATCTTTTGGAGGCAGAGGGGGAAGGGATGACGATTTTGCAGCTGAGTGTGTGTAGGAGCGGGGAGGGAGGACTTTGGGATTTCTAATATTTCTTCTGTCATTCATTCTTTGGGGTTTTCTTCTGTTTCGTGGAAGTCTGCATAGAGTATGAATTTCAGGTTGTATACTGTATACGTTCTCTGATATTAAGTGGAATCATCGAATCATTGAAATTCCAATCTCTTGTTCAAAAAAATTACTTTACTTTTTCATTATCTAGACCAACTCTATTTCATGTACTTTTATGTGTTTACTATAACAGCCAACTAAACCCATGCTGTCTCCTGATCAGGCAGACAAATTTTTCAAAAACTTTGTATTTTCTGAATGCCTCTGATATAACGATATTAGACTGTATTATAAAGTGACAAGCCTTCACAAATACATTTAATTAATGTTAAATGCTTATACTGTATGAAAGCATATATTTTTCACTAATTACCATAAGACCATAAGACAAAGGAGCAGAAGTCAGCCATTTGGCCCATCGAGTCTGCTCCGCCATTTTATCATGAGCTGATCCATTCTCCCATTTAGTCCCACTCCCCTGCCTTCTCACCATAACCTTTGATGCCCTGGCTACTCAGATACCTATCAATCTCTGCCTTAAATACACCCAATGACTTGGCCTCTACTGCCGCCCGTGGCAACAAATTCCATAAATTCACCACCCTCTGGCTAAATAAATTTCTTCGCATTTCTGTTCTGAATGGGTGGCCCTCAATCCTTAAGTCATGCCCTCTCGTACTAGACTCCCTCACCATAGGAAACAACTTTGCCACGTCAACTCTGTCCATGCCTTTCAACATTCGAAATGTTTCTATGAGGTCCCCCCTCATTCTTCTAAACTCCAAGGAATACAGTCCAAGAGCAGACGAACTTTCCTCATATGTTAACCCTCTCATTCCCGGAATCATTCTAGTGAATCTTCTCTGAACCCTCTCTTGTATTACTTGAAACACAATGATCAAACTGATGTCTTCTTACATTGCCACATATTGGACCAGAATTTCTTCCAGAGGCAATCCATCTGTAATGCTGACATCTAAGCCAACCTGCAATGCTGCTGAGTGCAGACTGGCTCACAATAGTGAAATATGGCACAACAGCAAAGCCTGCAAGTATCAATGCTATTGTGTGAAGGAAGATGGGATTCCTGATAAAGCTCCACCCACAAAACAGCTGGCAATCTACTTAACCAGCACTCAAACCTTTGAAGACATCTGAATCTTTTCAAGTACAAAAACTATTAAAAATCAAAATCTATTTTAAAAACTATTAAAATGTAAAGAAAAACAGAAGCTAATGTATTGAAAAACACTTAAGAAGGCTTAGGAATGACTGAAAGTATCTAACTACCATCAATTTGAAATATAGTTACAGTATGTCATACTTTTCTATTCTCTCTTTTCAGGCCATCATTTATATATTCTGTGAATTCATCCTCTACATTCTTGCTTGCCCAGTAGTATATGAGTAGTGTGACCCCATGGTTATCATATCACCTTTTTTACATGGACCTCTAACTTTGTGAATTCTACAAAGCCCTGTATTACCACTCTTGATGGTCTACAAACAACTTTCAGCAGTATTTTCTGTCCCTTGCTACTTCTTAGCTCCAACCAAAATGATTCTACTTGTTGATTTTCCTGAGCTGAGGTCCTTCCTCTCCAATGCATTCATCTCATTCCATAAAATCATCACTTCTTTATTTTCTTTTCCACACAGTGCTGCAAAAGTTATGTCCTGGAATATTTAATTCCAAGCCTTGGTTCCTTTACTGCCGCATCTTTGTAATTAGATTGCGCTCACTGGTTTCAAGTTGTACCTTTACCTGAGGGACTGCTTCGTTGAGCACCTCCACTTCATCCGCCACAAGCAGAACTTTCCGGTGGCCAACCATTTTAATTCCCATTCCCATTTCGATGAGTCGACCCATGGCCTCCTCGTGTGCCAAGAGGAGGCCACCCTCAGGGTGGAGGAGCAACACCTTATATTCCGTCTGGGTAGCCTCCAACCTGATGCCATGAATATCAATTTCTCCTTCTGGTAAACAAATCCCCCACCCCTTCTTCCTCTATTCCCCACTCTGACCTTCTACCTCATCTCACTTGCCTATCATTTCCCCCTGGGTTCCATCCACCTTCCCCTTCTCCAATAGTCCACTCTGCTCTCTTAATACAGTTCCATCTAAACAAAATCCAGATGCGGGCAGATAAATGGCAAATAAAATTTAATGTAAATAAATGTAAAGTATTATATATAGGAAGTAAAAATATTAGATATAAATATACAATGGGGGGGGAGGGCTTCAGTTAGAGGTGCACTATATGAGAAGGATTTGGGCAGACTAGTAGACTCATCACTATCAACATCTAGCCCATGCATAAAAGCGATTAGGAAGGCTAATAGAATGTTGGCCTATATAATGCAGTCAGTGGAGTTCAAGTCAAGGTATGTTCTCCTTAAGCTATATAATGCACTTGTGAGGCCAGACCTTGAATACTGTGTTACCATTTTGGTGTGAGGGATGTGAAGGCACTGGAGGAAGTCCAGAGTGGGCAACAAGGCTCATTCCAGGTATATGAGCTATGAAGAAAGATTGAAAGAATTAAATCTTTATAGCCTAAGTAGGTGCAGAATGAGAGGAGACAAGATAGAAGTGTTCAAAATCATTAAGGGTATAATTAAGGTGGATGCCAGCTGCTACTTCACAATTAATCCATCACCAAGGACACAGGGCCACAGATGGAGATTGGTTAAGGGGAGATTTCAGGCTAACACGAGGAAGCATTTCTTCACACAGCAAATTGTGGACACATGGAATAAACTACCTAGTAGTGTAGTTGAGAGTAGTACCTTAGAGAATTTCAAATCTAAATTCGATAGTTAATTCAACACACTATGTGAATAGGAATTTGGTGAGCTTTGCTGGCCCAAATGACTTGTTCTTGTCAAAAACTTCCGGATGTTCTAATGTTCCACCAAAATCTTTCCTCTCCGGCCCTTGAGCATCCCTACCTACCTGGCTTCACCTATTACCTATCTGCTGGCCTCCTTCCTTCCCCCCACCTATATTCTGGCACTTTCTCCCTCCCTTCTAAACCTTGAAGCAGGATCTCTGACCAAAATGTCGACTGTTTATTTATTTCCATAAGTGCTGCCTGACCTGCCGAGTTCCTCAGAATTTTGTGTGTGTTACCTTGTTAGGAACGCTGTCTGCATTTCACTTAACAAGCCTTCAGTTTTGTCTTTCTCTATCTCTTATCCTTCTCTAATTGGATGTACAGAGTGATGAGTCTGCCTGACTGATTATCTGATGATTATGTCTGCCTACACTGTTCCTTCCTGATTACCCATTCTGACACCCTGTGCCATGATTGTGACGTCACTTTAAACTTCTAAATTTCAAAGTTCAATATTCAAAGTATGTCTACTTTCTACAACCCTGAGATTCATCTCCTCACAGGCAGCCAGCCATTAAACAAAGAAATCCAACAGAGCCTATTAAAACTAAAGAAAGCTATCAAACACCCAATGTGCAGCGAGAGAAAGAAACAAATTGTGCAACCAATAAAAGTAAACAGAGGGCATTCTCTCTTCAAAAAGAAGCCAGAGTGTTGATAAGGAAAATGAGAAGTTGTGAATAGGCTGGCAAGAAACATGCAGATTGAGCTTATATAGATATGTGGTAAGAAAGGTTAACTACAGTAAACGTGGGTCATATTGTGCTGAAATGGGTCTCCAGGAAATTGAAGGAGAATATAATAGAGATGTAGTAGAGTCAACATGTAAAAGAACAGCCAGAAAAATAATCAACATAAACAGTAGAAAGCTGCACCATTTAGTCAAAAGAAGTTAATGCAAACCAGAGGAAGTTATAAATGAACAGTATCCTCATTTACAACGGTAATTCTGCACAACATGATAGAAGGAAAGACAAAATCAGATAATTGCTTAATGGTTACAGTGCAATGGAAGGTCATTTGGCCTGTTACCTGTAGCAAGTCTATATGAGAGGAATCCAGCCACCCCAATTTTCATTCTCTCCCCATGTACCTGGTTTTGTTTTTGGATACTTGCACAGCTTGATATCTGCTCCACTCTCATCCCTGGCAGTCACTCCAGACTCTAACCAATCATTGAGTAAAAGAATTGTTTCTTATGTCAGTTTTGATATTTTGCCAAGTATCTTCACTCTGTACCTTTTAATTTTCATCCCTCTGCCAAAGGGAGCAATTACTCTCAATCTAATCTCTTTAATTACTCTCTTTAAACTTCGTGAAATTAAAAAACTTTTTAAGGCCTCCTTGTATCCTTCTGTGTTCCAAGGGGATCTCACTGGAGTTCAGAAGAATGACAGGAGATCTCATTGAAACCAATCGAACATTGAAAGGCCTCAATAGAGTGGACATGGAGGAGATGTTTCCTGTGGTAGGGGAGACTAAGACCAGAAGACACAGACTTAGAACTGAGAGATCTCCATCTAGAATAAGGAAGAATTTCTTCGGCCAGAGAGTGGTGAATCTGTGGAATCTGTTGCCACAGGTGGCTGTGGAGGCCAAGGCACTGGGTATATTTAAGACGGAAGTTGATAGATTCTTGATTAGTCAAGGCATGAAATGATACAGGGAGAAGGCAAGAGATTGAGTCTGAGAGGGAAACAGATCAGCCATGATGAAATGGTGGAGCAGACTCGATGGGCCAAATGGCCTAATTCTGCCCTGATATTGAAAGGTCTTATGAGATAAAAACTAACTTCATCTGTTTATGCACATAAGTAAGGACCCTCATCTCAGGAAACTTTTTCATTAGAACTCTTTTACACCATTAAAAATTTCTTAAGGTATTGTGTGCAATAATTCAGCTGTGTGTGAGCTAGTGTCTTACAAATATTCAACATGACTTCATTGCTCTGGAAAGCTATGTCTCTGTTTATAAAGTGCCCATTTCCATATGATTCCTCTGTTTTAACTACTATATCACTTTCACAGATCCATGTTCATTTGTACCCTCTTCCCTGGTTCCTTGTTTGGCACTGAGGATGTATTCCAGCAAACAAAGTGGCCTTGAATGGAATCCATGCTAAATGTAACATTACAGGCAACCAGGGTTCAATTCCCACCACTGCCTGTAAGGAGTTTGTATGTTCTGCCCGTGACCGCTTGGGTTTCCTCTGGATGCTCCAGTTTCCTCCCACAGTCCAAAGTCCTACGGGTTGGGAGGTTAATTGGTCGCTGCAAATTGTCCCATGACTAGGCTCGGATTAAATCAGGGGATTGCTGGACGGCACGGCTCGAAGTGCCAGAAGGGCCTATTTCAATAAATAAACACAGTCCTGTACAGAGGGCTGAGGAGCATATATATAGCTCGGGTGCCTAAGACTTTTGCACAGTGCTGCATTTGTCAACACGGAGTGGAGAGTGAGTTTGTAAATCTGCTGGGAGCAAAGGATGTTTGGAATAACTGTGAGACAGGTGGTAGAGAAGGAGAGCCACAGCGTGGGGGCAACGTGGGGGCAATCCAGCCCTGAGACAGCAGGCAAGCTCATTTGATTCCAAACAATTGCTTTATTGATCATTACACAATGTCTCTCTGGTGCTTCTCGCTCCTTCCCTTCTCCCTGCCCCTTTTCCCTACCGTAATTCCTCTCTCCTTGTCCACTTCCCACTCTCAGTCCACAATAGAGACCCATATCAGAATCAGGTGTAACATCAACTCCAATATGCTGTGAAATGTGTTTTTTGGGGGGGCAGCAGTGTAGCACAATACATAAAATTACTTGTGTACAATTGAAAAGTCTTAGGCACTCTAGCTATATGTATGTGCCTAAGACTTGTGCACAGTAATGTACAGAGAAAAGCACTATTGACAATGCTGCTGTCCCACGAGAACACATGCCCTCCCCACCTCTGTGGGCTGTGGTACTGGGAACTTGAATCCAACCACTAACTCCCCCATGGCTCGGTGTGGATAGGCTGGCTTTGGACTGGTTGGGACAAACAACAGCAGCAACATTAACATGTGGGGCTCAGAGGTGCATGCTGGCCAGTGTGGTGAATGTGTGTACATGAACTGCCTGGATCATATGGTTTCTCTTTCTACATCCTGTTTATTTGATAGAAGGCTCTGCACGCATTCTTCTGTGATGGCCCGCACTCTCCATTTCGGCTGTTATAAAGCCATATGGAGAGCAGAGACTCATACCTGGTTCCTAGTACCCAGGCTCCTTACACAAAAGCACACAGCCTGAATGGATATCTTTTTCTTAAATTAGACTGGACAACACATTTTTCCAAAAGTGTTACTTCCTCAGAAATGTTTTCATTTATGATAGACTGCCTGAAGCTGAACACAAATATAATTTCAGTCTACTTGATTCATGTAGGAATTTAGAGAAATAAGAAATGAACTTCTATTGAATATAATGTGTGTAACACCCTGGGAAAGGTTTCATTGCTAACAAACTAGACTTTCTGTCGAAGCAGTGTCTAGGTTATGGTTAGAGATGACACCGGACAACAAATTTTTTCAAAAGTGTTGCTTCCTCAGAATTTTTTTTTGTTTACGATAGACTGCTTGAAGATGAGCACAAATATAATAGCGCAAACATGAGGAATTCTGCAGATGCTGGAAATTCAAGCAACACACATCAAAGTTGCTGGTGAACACAGCAGGCTAGGCAGCATCTCTAGGAAGAGGTACAGTGGATGTTTCGGGTTGAGACCCTTCGTTAGGACTAACGAAGTCCTGACTATCTCTTACTAGCTCTTTCTTCAGTTAGTCCTGATGAAGGGTCTCGGCCAGAAACGTCGACTGTACCTCTTCCTAGATATGCTGCCTGGCCTGCTGCGTTCACCAGCAACTTTGATGTGTGTTGCACAAATATAATAGACCACTTGTATCACGTAGGAATTTGGAGAAACAACAAATTCACTTTTAGTGAATATAATGTGTTTAATTGCATAATGGTGCTGATATTTTGCAATAGTTCAACTAAGTTAAAAATATTTTGTTAATGATTTTCATTTGTACTCAGTGTCTTAAGGCTTCTCGCTAAAGTGTCCAAGAATAATTCGCCAGCATTGATGGATTCCAGTTGCCCTGGTATCTTTTCTCTATGACTGCAATGTCCTGGTGAAACCTTTCACCGTGCTCGTCACTAACAGCACCAAGATTTGCAGGAAAGAAGTCTAAACGGGAATGCAGAAAATGAATCTTTAGTGACCTGTTGCATTTCATGGTTTTATATGCTTGAAGCATGCTTTCAACCAGCTGCATGTAGTTTGGTGCTCTGTAGATGCTGAGGAAAATTTCAACAACTTCCTTGAATGCCTTCCATGTGATTTTCTCTGGTCCTACTAGAAATTCTTCAAATTGCCTGTCATTGATGACCTGTTTGGTTTGTGGACCAACAAAAGTGCTTTCCTTAATCTTGGCATCAGTTATTCTGGGAATCATCTGTCTCAAATATCGAAATCCTTCATAGAAATTTTTGTGCCTGGTGATAGCAAATTCCATCCTCACCATCCTGAACCCAATAATTGTTACTAAAAGCTGTCCTGTCTTGCAGCAGCCGCGCCGCCTAAGCATGCCCAAGCATGCCTGATTAAAATAGGAAACTTTCCAGCTTACATTGTAGGCAACATTTTAATTGACTTGAATTATGAATTGAAATAATAAATATAAGATTATTTTTAAAATGGTGCGTGATAGGGAAATTTCATTGTGATTTTCGTGATTAGTAGCCCAAAATTCATAAGATACACCTAAAGGTATTCAGGAAGCCAGTGTGACGGGTGCTTTGGAATGTGAGCCATCCAATGAAGGGAGGGTGTTTTCATGTTGTGTGCCTGACACCGAGGTGAGCTGGAGCTTTTGTTTGGCGGGAGATGAAGGGAGAAGACACTGGAGAGAAGAGGTCGTAGGACTCAACTCGGAGCGGGGCCATGATCCGACAAAGCCTGGAGAGATCAAAATCGGATCAGCAAAGGGGAAACCGTGAGCTCCAACTTATGCACGTTAGACTGTTTCATAAAAGTGGGCCCTTTTCTTTTTTTTGCATTTTCTTTACTAACCCTTTAGTCAAATTAAGAATTATAAAGTTAAATCATTTAATTTTGTGTGATGTACTGTCTGTTATTTTGTGTTACTGATTTGTAACAGGGTGACAAATCATGCAACAGCCACACAAACAGAGGGATTTGGGTGGGTTCGCACCTCAATCTCACACATTTGGCGGCGTTGGAGATTGCCTTCTCTAGGCTTACACAGCCGGTGAAACCAGAGTGTTTTAATTGTCGGGATATCGTCTGGGATCGATTTTGTTGGATGCTGTGTGATTGCCCTGAGCATTGATCCAGCGGGTTATCTGTTTAAGTCTGTGCTAAACTATTGTCCAGTAAAGTGATCACGGTACATGGTTATGGATGCTGCCAGGGATGAGCAGGATGAATCGCAAGTTGACTCTCCTGTAGCTGCGGGGTGAGACTTCAAGGAGAGAGTGCTCTCGTTTTTGTGGAGCAAGGGGAAGGAGTGGTCTGATTTGGAATTTCTAAAGAGTATCCCAGCGAGGAGCAAGAATCCTGAGTTGGTAGCGGCCCTTACCTCCCTGGCGAATAAATGGAAAAATGCCCAGGTTTGGTCCTGGCTATGGTAGACTCCACCTGTTCTCAGGAACGAAGCCCACCCCCAAAGGAGAAGAGGGTATGAGATTTGAGCAGAGCAGACCTCTCAGTTGTTAGATGAGTGGCAGCGCTCTGATGACGTGAAATAAAAGTGATTGGTTGAAAGTTTGAGTGGGCGGGCTGCTGACGTAGTGAGAGCCGTAAGGCACAGAACCCCCTTGCCACTTCTGCGGCCTACATGCAAGCACTAGGGAAGGTGTTTGGCGCGATGGGAAGCCCAGTGGATTCATGACGGGTTTTCAGAACATGTGTCAGGAGGAGAGGGAGAAGCTTTCTGCCTACATCTTTTGGCTAGAGAGGCAGCTAAATTGCTTGCGTCGTAGAGGGGCCGTTCAGATGGCTGAGGTGGATCAGTGAAGAATGGACCAAATAGCGAAGGGCACCCAGTCCCAGGACCTGATCGCCTGGGGTCTCCGACTGTCTCATAAGACGCACCCCCTCACTCATTTGTTGAGCTGATCAGAGAAGTACAAGAGGAGGAGAATGAATTGGAGGTGCGGGAGGCCTCCGTCAGCAGAGTTCCATCTCCAGTAGTGGTCCCCTGCGGTGAAGTGAGCACGGGTAGCCCACCCTGGGGAATGGTAGAGGAGATCGTGGCAGAGTTGAGAACTGAGATGTCCTGGTTGTTATCAGTGGGTATGGCCCCCCCACCCCATATGATGGAGCTGATAGGGAGGTGGACCTCTAAGGGGACGGACTACACAGAGGGTTGCTGGTGGCCGGGGTTCCATGAGAAGGGGAGTGGCTGGTTATAACTGTGGTGAAGAGGGACACTTCAGGTGGGAGTGTGAACGACAGGAACCCTCCCCCCGGAGACGGAGCCCCTGCGTACCTAAGCAGAGAGAGACACTGGGAAAACTTAAAAGAGACCCAGTGAGGGTATGCCTTAGCATCTCGGAGGGGGGGAAACACATTCCTAGCAATATATCAAGGAACACCCTACAGCAAAAAAACCTATTCCTGAATACTTAGTGAGGCCAAGCTCCAGTGAATCGCTAAGGATAGAAGGTATTTTTGCTAGATCCATACTTGTCACAGGGTCGCAGGTCACTTTGCTGTACCATTCGTTTTAAAACCAGTATTCGACACATTTACTATTGACGCCACTCTGTGCACTAGAGATCTGTGGTCTCTGAGTGGGTGATTATCCGTATGATGGTTATTTGTCAGTGAAGCAGGAGTTTTCAGAGGCAGGTACGGGAGTGGCTGGGGTCCTTGATGCATTAGCGCTGGTTTGTCCTGACCCCGTTGAGAGGGGCGAAGTTTCAATTCTGGTGGGGACAAATGGTCCTATTGTGAGGAGGCTAATTGGAGCCTGCAAGAAGAGAGTTTTCTGAGAACATTATCCGTTCACCCGGTGTTTCAAGCTGCTTTTGAGGAAGTGCATGGCTGCATTGTGCCAGATAACGAGTTTAGATGAGTGACTGTGTGGTTCACCCAGTCCAAACCAATTGTATTACAGCCCAGGGAAGCAGCGAGAGTGATGGGAAACCCCAAATTTCCCGGAATGCCTGAGGCCAAGGCCCTCTTGGTGGACACTCCGGAAGACCACGAAGAGGAGTTGGGCGTGTCTGCTGGGGTACTTGTGAGGCCCAAACTCCAGAAGCCCTCGGCTGTACAGGCAAGCAGGATGGCAGCGATTGTCAGGAACACTACGAAGATGGAGGTCACCTTCAAGCAGGGGGTGCCCCTGGCACAGCTCTTCCCAGTGACGGTAGTGTCCAATGTCCCTGTGAGACAAGCCGGGGAGAAACTATCTGCAAAAAGGGGCAAGTTGACCACTAAGTCATTCAACTTCGGGGACTCCCCAGTACCTGCGGGTTGGAAGAGGAGGTTGATAGAGAAGATGTTGAAGCTGGAAGGTGTCTTTTCTACTGACAAGTTTGATGTGGGTTGTTCCAAGAACACTCGCCACACCATCTAGGTGACCAAGGACACCCCGTCCAGAGATGAGTTGCGGCAACTGGTCCCTTCAGAGGTGGAAGACATTTGGCAGCATTTGTGTAAGTTGAAAGAAGCTGGTATCATCACTAGGGCCAGAAGCCCCTATGTATTCCCAATAGTAGTGACCAGGAAGAAGAATAGGAAGGTACGGATGTGTGTGGACTATAGGACTCTGAACAGGCGTACCGTCCCTGACCAGTATACGGTCCCGAGGATTGAAGACGCACTGGCCTGTCTGACTGGTGTGAAGTGGTACAGTGTGCTGGACTTGAGGAGTGGACATTTGGGGGTTGACAAGACCTATGGATTGCTCAGAGATCAGTTCTACTGGCCCCGAATGAGGCTGGAGGTCGAAGAGTTCTGCAGGTCGTGCATTCGACGTATACAGAGGAAGATGCTGCCTACAAGGGCCGCTCTGTTGTCCCATTTGCAGAGTGCAGGACCCCTTGACCTGGTGTGTATGGATTTCCTGTCAATAGAGCCAGATGCCAGTAACATGGCAAATGCCTTAGTCATAATGGACCATTACACCAGATCTGTGCAAGCCTTCCCTACCAAGGACCAGAGGGCATCCACGGTGGCCAAAGTGTTATGGGAGAAGTATTTCATTTATTACGGCCTTCCCAGGTGGATACATAATGATCAGGACGGGATTTCCAGAGAAGGCTCATACATGAGTTACTGAACATGCTTGGAGTCGAGAAGTCGAGGACTGCACTTTATTGCCTGTGGAGAGATTCCCAGCCCGAGAAGTTTAATCAGACCTTGCTAGACATATTCGGAACTTTGGAAATCAGCAAGAAGACCAAGTGGAATCAACATGTTGGACATCTGGTCCACTGCTATAACTGTACCCAATTTGAAGCTACCGGGTATTCGCAATATTAGCTGATATTTGGGCGCGAGGCGAGGTTGCCCATCGACCTTTGTTTTGGGACTGGTGAGGAAGACCTACAACCGAAGACTTATCTGAGATATGTGTCTGATATGAGAAAGGAGCTGATAAAGGCTTATGAATTAGCTGAGGTCACGGCTGCCAAGCAGAATCAAGGAAATAAGAGCAGATATAATCAAAATGTTAGGTTCTCCCAACTCCTGCCGGGAGACCGAGTCCTCATAAGGAATTTGGGGCTACCTGGGAAGTATAAGTTGGCTATGTAGTGCAGAGTCAGATGCCAAATGTACCAGTTTTTCGGGTGAAACCAGAGGATGGGAATGGGCCTGTCAAGATTCTCCATCAGAACCACCTTCTGCCTCTGGGACAAGAGGCGCAGGTTGACCCAGAGCCCAACCTGGAGCCAACGCATAGTAAGAGGACTCTCCAGTGACGTGGAGTGACTGGAAGACCAACAGCAGGAGAAATTAAACTGGACCCCACCCCTGAATGGGATACGGACTCGGAGGATGAGGAAATGGAGGTGTGGTATATGCTGCCTTTTGCTAACTCCCCACTGATCGAGGAAGAGATTCCCAACTCTCCTCATGCTGAGTCAAGTGAATTTGGGGGGGGGGGGCTATCTGTGGACAGACTGGGTTTCAGCGGGACCATGAAAGTGATGAAGCGGGGCTTAGCCATGGGGCAGAGGGGTCCGAGTTGCAGGACGGCACAAGTGATAGACTGGGGAAGACCTCGTCTTGTGGACCAGAAGTATTCCCTTTTTTTATACAAGATGCCCTTATTACAAAGTCAATGCTATATTGTCACTGCCACATACACCTGGGTTAGACTTTGTGCTTTATATGAAGGGGTGTCAGATTATCTCAATGTCATGAGGATATGACTAATTTTGATGGAGGGAGACTGTAACACCCTGGAAAAGGTTTCACTGCTAATGTAATGATCTTTTTGTAGAAGCAGTGTTTGGGTTATGGTTACAGATAGCAGGTGCTTTGGAATGTGAGCCATCCAATGAAGGGAGTGTGTTTTCAGGTTGTGTGCCTGACACCGAGGTGAGCTGGAGGCTTTTGTTTGGCGGGAGATGAAGGGAGAAGACACTGGAGAGAAGAGGTTGTAGGACTCGACTCGGAGCGGGGCGGCGATACGACAAAGCCCGGGGAGGTCAAAGGAGGATCGGCGAAGGGGAAAATGTGAACTCCAACTTGTGCACATTAGACTGTCTTATTAAAATGGGCCCCTTTTTTTTGTTTTTTCTTTACTAACCCTTTAGTCAAATTAAGAATTATAAAGTTAAATTGTTTAATTGTATGTGATGTACTGCCTGTTATTTTGTGGTACTGATTTGTAACAGGGGAACGAATCACACAGCATCCACACAAACAGAGGTTTCGGAGTGGGCTCGCACCTCAATCTCACACGTTTGGTGGGGCTGGAGATTGTCTTCCCTAGACTTACACAGCCGGCGGAACTGGGGAGTTTCAATGTGTTTAATTGCATAACAATGTTGACACTTTACAATAGTTCAATTAAGCTAAAAATGCTTTGTTGATGATTTTCATTTGTATTCAGTGTCTGAGGCTTCTCGCTTAAGTGTCCAGTAATAATCAGCCAGCATTGATGGATTCCATTTGCCCTAATACCATTCCTCCATGACTGCAATATCTGGTGAAACCATTCACCATGCTTGTTACTGATATTGCCAAGATTTGTCTGGCAGAAGTCTAAATGGGAATGCAGAAAATGAATCTTTAGTGATATGTTGCACTTCATGGTTTTGCATGCTTGAAGCATGTTGTCAACCAAATGCATGTAGTTTGTTGCTCTGTAGTTGCCAAGAAAACTTTCAACAACATCCTTGAATGCCTTCCATGTGATTTTCTCCAGTCCTATTAGAAGTTCTTTGAATTGCCTGTCATTGATGACCAGTTTAATTTGTGAACCAACTAAATGCCTTCTTTAATCTTGGCATCAGTTGTTCTGATTTGATTTATAAATTGAAACAACAAGTATAGGTGATTTCAAAAAATAGTATGTGATAGAGAAATTTCATGGTGTTTTTCACGATTAGCAGCCCAAGATCCATAAGATACACCCAAAAGTATTCAGGAAGCAAAATCTTTGTTGTCCTGTGTTATAAGAGGTACACTATTCTCTCTACGCTGCATGGGTGTGCTGCTGTGCAGTAACTGAAATGCCCCCTCGCACATATCCTTCATTGCCACACAGCTAGAGTTGTATGCAGTTAGAAAAAGTTTACAAAAAGTGCAAGATGTTCTTTGTTGTACTGCATTTCATTATACCCTTCAATGAATCAATAAAATCAAAAGTATGTGATATTTCAATTTTCATTCTAAATATTCATTGTATGCATATTATAAAATAATCATTTAAGGTGCCATATAGTTTTCAGGCTGTGTAAAAATTTCCTGCTCAGAGCAATGTTTGGTCTGCACAACTGTAAAAATGAATTAAAGGGAATATTGAAGAGGTACAGCACTGTGCAAACAACTTAGCCACATATATACTGTATATGTGCAGTTTGGACATATATGGTTGTTTGGACTGGGGCACTCTGACTAATAAGTGATCAGCGAGGTAACAGCAAGTGAGTGATCAGTGTAGTTTACACTGGCTCTCTCATTCTTCTTGTAATGCAGCAGTTCACATTTCACAGCATTACACTTCATCCAGCTTTTCTCTCAGAGGCTGGTGAATCCCTGGAATTCCCTACTCCAGAGGCTTTTTTAGGCTGGATCATTGTAAGCATTTAAAACAAGATCATGTACAAAATAGCTGCTGAATGTATGTTGATGGTTATCTGCTGCTGTAGCCAGTCAGCTTCAAGGTTCAACATGTTATGCATTCGGAATTGGTCTTCTGCAGACCACTGTTGTAATGTGTGGTTATTTGAGTTACTCTCGCCTTTCCATCAGCTTGAACCAGTCTGACCATTCTCCTCTGACCTTTCTCATTAACAAAGCATTTTTGCCCTCAGAAGTACCACTCATTGGATCTTTTTTTTTGTTTAACACACTATTCCCTGTTGTGCGTGAAAATCCTAGGAGATCAGTAATTTCTGAGATAATCAAACCACTCCATCTGGCGCCAACAATCGTTCCATGGTCAAAGTCACTTACATCACATTTCATCCCCATTCCTCAAACTATCAAATATTTATCAAGCTCTTCTTAATGATTTCAGCTTCTACCACCCACTGGGGCAGAGTGTTTCAGAGAATCACCACCCTTTGCCCATAACATGTGGTTACATCCCAGCCCATAACATGTGGTTACATCCCAGTGTTTGAATCTCTTCCACATGAAAAAACATCCCAACATAGAGCAGGCATCTCAAGGCATATCACCAAAACCACCTAAAATCACTCGAAAAATAGTCAATGTCAGCATGTACTAGGCTAACAGCCCCTTTACAGTTATTATACACACAGGCAATACTCAATAAAAATTGATATCTATATTATTACTTCCTGCTTTTAGACTCTCTATACATTCATATTGGGGCACCATGGTGGCGTAGCGGTTAGCGTGACACTATTACAGCTCAGGGGTCAGAGTTCAGAGTTCATTCCCAGCATCCTGTGTAAGTACGTCCTCTCTGTGAAATACACGGGTTTCCTCCTTGTGCTCCAGCTTCCTCCCACAGTCCAAAGTCGTATTTGGTAGTTTACTTTGTTATTGTAACTTGTCCATAATTAGGTTAGGGTTAAATTGGATTGTCTTGTGCTGTTGGGCAGTGTGGCTCGAAGGACCAGAAGGGCCAAGACCACACTGTATCTCTAAATAAATACATAGATAAAGTTCAAGGAGCATTCGTTATTGCCTCAACCTTGCTCCCAACTTTGCCTGGCACCTGCACGTTTTGACCCTCTACTCAGCGTCACCTTTACTTGCCTCTTTCTTATTTGAAATGATCATTTACCATATTTTTGACAGAAAAATTATTATTAATAAAGTACTTAGCTGTAGTTCTTGGTTTGTTAGCACCAATACGTTGGTTCTTGCCCTCAGCAGTGCCATGTTAAACCGGAAGAGAGAGAGACAGATAAAGGGCAGAATATCATGTGGCCAATGAAACTCCGTAATAACTATCCTCCAACTAGATATGCACGCTTTCAGCTCACTGTCTTTTTGCATTCCAATTAAACTTGTATTACTTAGCAAGCATTACCTCTGCTTATTCTTAATAGAATGCAACATCTCCAATTTTTCTGCATTGATTTCATCTACTGTACACTCAGTCATTCCTCCAGCTTCACTGACAGCCATTACCATCACTTTCATATTTTAGTGCATTTCCAAGTTTTCCATGTTCTGCAAATTTCGAAATTGTTTGTATCCACAAATCAATGACAGACTGTACATCAATCACAAGAGTTGTCCTCGTAGTAAACTCCATGTCCAAAAATTAATGCAATCAGAGAAGATTTTTTCATGAATGACCTGAGATCGTTCAATCAATTATGAAATGAATTTACTTGCCACCAAGCTCAAATAAAGCTTCTCAACAAAGATACTCCAGAGACTGTTGTGTGTCTCAACACCATTGTGGATTTCCCAATTCCCAGTATTAACTTCAGTCTGGGACAAGGAAGCTCAGGCAGTCAGCAGCAGTGATGCCATCAAAGTAACATATTAGCCGATCACATTTGAACTCTCTAATAAAGCAAAGATTACACATTTTAATTATGTGTTTAAATAAGGAAGTTGAACAATAATTTGAAGGAAAATGTGAAATTATACTAGCAGTGAAATTAAAATAAACATTAAAACTATTTTTAAATAATTAATTTTTAAGCTGTTTATTCTGAGAGCACTGTACTTCATGTTTAGTTTCTCATCACCAGAGAAGTACTTGGTTCTATTTTAGCTTTATAAACTGATAACATGCATCCTGATTCAACGGCGCTGAACTTTTTTGGCACTTTGCATAGGGATTGCGCTCTACACGACTCCCTCATTCATTTGTCCCTCCCACTGATCTCCCTCCTGTCACTTATCCCTGTAAGCATGACAAGTGCCACACCTACCCCTGCACCTCCTCCCTCACTACCACACTGGGCCCAAACAGTCCTTCCAGGTGAGGCAACACTTCACCTGTCCGTTTGTAGAGGTCATCTATTGTATAGGTGTTCCAGGCTTGGCCTCCTCTACAGTTGTGAGACTCAACACTGATCGGGGGGCTGCTTGGACAAGCACCTTCTGTGGAATAAGCGGGATCTCCTGCTGGTACTTGTTTCAATTTGACTTTCCGTTCCCATTCTGACATATTCTATGGAAGTCTTTGCCACAAGCAGCTGTGGAGGCCATGTCTTTATGTATATTTAAAGGCAGAGGTTGATAGATTTTTGATTGGCCAGAGCATGAAGGGATACGGGAAGAAGGCAGGAAACTGAGGCTGAGAAAAAAATTGGATCAGTTATAATGAAATGACAGAGCAGACTTGGTGGGCCAAATGGCCTAATTCTGCTCCTATAGTTTATGGTCTTATATCTTTCCATGACCTTCTCTACTGTCACGAAGAGGCCACCCTCAGGTTAGATGAGCAGCACCTCATATTCCATCTGAGTAGCTTCTTACCTGTTGGCATAAACATTAATTTATCAAAGTTCTGGTAATTTTTCCCTTCTCCCCCCTTTTCTCCTTTTCCATTCTCTATGCCGGTTTCCCTCTCATCACTTCTCTTCTCCTCATCTGCCAAACACATCCCTCTGGTTCCCCTCCCCTTCCATTTCTTACATGGCCCATTATCCTCTCCTAGTAGATTCCTTCTCCATCATCTCTTTACCTTTTCCACATAATACCTCCCGGATTCTTACTTCACCCTCCTTCACCTACCTATCCTCCCCATCACCTGGTCTCACATCACACGCCAGCCCGTCCCCCTATTTTCTTATTCTGGCTTCTGCCCCCTTCTTTTCCCTATCCTGATGAAGGGACTCATCCTGAAACAATGATTGTGGATTCTCTTTCATAGATGCTGCTTCAGCATTGTGTGTGTGTTGCTCTGGATTTCCAGCATCTGCTGCAGGATAATGCACCTAGAATAATGTAATAAAAGTTTAAGGTCTTGCAGATTCAGTAGTTTAAAAAAAGCAAAATTTCTGCAAAGAAGTCAAAATAATACCCTATGGAGGGATAAAGTAATGGTGACAACAGTGTCTGCAATTTTATACTTAACTTCACAAATATAAAGTCTAGAAGTTGCTGTTGGTTTAACATAATGACAAGAAAAGCCAACAATTTAGAATTCAATCCAAGGACAAAATGTGGGTAAAGTTGTTAGGGCATATTCTGGAGATATGCAATATAGCAAATATTAATTTCAACAGCAACCAGTCTTCAGACCTGAATATAGATTGTAGATTGAAATTAAAATGCAGCTCAGAACAATCGTCTTCTGGAACTGCAGAAGGGGGTTGACGGCAAACCAGGAAACACCCATTCAACTGAAATACTGTATCTACATACAACATGCATGAATGCAGCTCAGATTAACAATCATTTTGGGTGTGTTGGTGTGAAGATCTAGGTGTTTGAAATTACATGCAACCCAATGGAAGCATTGTGAATGCATTGTAACTATAAAAATAGTCCTGTTGTTACTTTTGTTCTTTAATGTAAACAATGCAAAACAATATTTGGTCAGCAGCCCTCTTCTTCCAGGAGTGTCTCCAGTATGATGCTTGCTGGTACTGAAGAAGGACTTTTATATCCAGCAGCTTCAGTGTCTCTCCGGTGGCTTTCTTTGCCAGTCACAACAAATGTTAAGTGAAAATAATTAATATAGATGTAATGGAATGAATGCAAGATATAATAATCCAAAAATGACCAATAATATTCTGAAAATTTATAGATTTATAGAAGTAACTACAGTTACCTAACTTGCAAATTCTGATTTCATAACTTGAATTTTTAATTCCAAGAGTAATTAATATGTAAGCATGATCAGATTTTATTTCTGCTTTATATTGGATTTTCCCTCTGGCCCTATCTTCGTTTCTGTGCAATCGTATCTAAATTTCAGCACAGCATTTTTGTGCATTCTTTTAACAACTTGTATTGAAACAGCTTAGTGCTCTTTAATTTGAGCTTGTTTTCTCATGACTTGCCAGATTTTCTGACTAGAATAGACAGAACACCTTCTTTGTAAGATGCATTTTATTTCCTATCATCTCCTTTCTGAATTCTCCACCATCAACATTAATGCTAGAGATTCACAGTGATCAACTATTTTCACATCTGCCATGAGATAAAATCACAAAACTTTTATTAGTATTGGTACTGACATTAATGATTAAATATGAAGATGTGTGTAGAAGAAGGTACAAGATCCTTAGGACTCATACCACCAGGTTTAGAAACAGTTACTACCCCTCAATCATCAGGCTCTTGAACAAAGGGGATAACTTCACTCAACTTCACTTGCCCCATTGTTGAGATGTTCCCACATCCAAAAGAGTCACTTTCAACGATTCTTCATCTCATGTTCTCAATATTTATTGTTTATTTATTTATTATTATTGTTTCTTCATTTTGCATTTGCGCACTCTATTGTCTTCTGCTCTCTGGTTGAAAGCCCAAGTTAAGCAATCATTTGTTGATTCTGTTATAGTTCCTCTTCTATAGTTTTACTGAATATGCCCACAAAATTGAATCTCAGGATTGTATACGGTAACATATATGTACTTTGATAATAAATTCTGGATTTTCAAAATTTGTTCACTGCAAGTAGAAGAACTTGTGTTGATGTAGTACCAGATATGACCCCAGTGGATCTCAAAGTTCTTCACAGCCAAGCGACCTTTGAAGTCTAATCAGTATTCCTAGGCAAAATGTTGCAATTGTCCACTTGTGTCTGGTCAGATCTCATAAACAGCGAGGAAACTGGATGTTTTGGTGATATAGTTAACCAGGTTGAAGTATGGTTTCTTCATGTTTTAGGGCCGAGTTTCTCTGTGGCTTTTTTATTCTTATTTTATCTTGAAATCTCATACAATCCCTTGTTAGAGCAAGGAGGAATACAGCGTAAATTTTTACAACATCGAATTGCACAATTGTAAATTTCTGAAATAGAACCTAAGAAGAAAGACAGTTAAGTTGTCACTACCAACAACAATGCCAACAACAGCAACAACAACAAGACAACAATGACAAGGACGGCAACAACAGCAGCGACAATAACAATGACAACAATGGCAACAACAGCAACAACAATGACAACGGCAAGGAAAGCAACAACAATGAAAATGACAACAATGACAACAACAACAGCAGCAACAACAATGACAACGGCAATGGCAGCAATGACAGCAACGACAATGACAATGACAACAGTGACAAAGACAACAATGAGAACAACAGCAACAATGACAATGACAATAATGTCAATCAGCAACAATGATAATGACAACAATGTCAACAACAACAGACAACAATAACAATGACAACAACAGCAACAATGACAATGACAATAACAACAACAACAATATTTCTAACACTAATATGAGGCACGTCATTTCATAGTAGTGTTTTCAAACAGAAGATTGTTTCCAACTCACATCATTAAATATTAAGGAGATGAGGAAAGTTTTGTCTGAAGGATAAGATTGATAAGGTTTACTGAGGGTTTCAAAGGATGGTGGAAAGTTTTAGGAAGGTAATTCTAGAGCTCAAAGGCTTTGGCAGTTAAACATAAACACAAGAAATTCTGCAGATTCTGGAAATCCAGAGCAACGCACACAAAATGATGGAGGAACTCAACAGGTCAGGCAGCATCAAAGGAAATTATTAAACAGTCAACACTTTGTGGCGAGACCCTTCTTCAGGACTAGAAACAAATAAACCAGCACAAGCAGGTGGAGGAAGGGGAAGGAGGATAGCTAGAAGGTGATAGGTGAAGCCAGGAGGATGGAAAAAGTTGAGGGCTGGAGAGGAAGGAATCTAATTGGAGAGGAGAGTGGACCATATCAGAAAGAGAAGGAGGAGGGGACCCAGGGGAGGAGATATGCAGGTGAGATGAGGTAAGAGGTCAGAGTGAAGTTTAGAAGAAGAGGGGAGTGAGAAGGAATTTTTTTTTAACCAGAAGGAGAAATCGATATTGATGCCATCAAGTTGATACAAAGTGGGTGACCTCATTGTATCAGAAGATGAGGCCATGGACTGTCAAACTGGAATAGGAATGGGAATGGGCTTTAAAATCTTTGCCACTGGGAACTTCTGCTCTTGGCAGGTGGAGCAGAGGTGCTCAATGAAGCCATCCCCAATTTATGACAGGCCTCACCAATGTAGGGGAGGCTGCATTGAGAGCATCAGACACACAGACAACTGCAGCAGATTTGCAGGTGAAGTATTGCCTCATGTGGAAGGACTGTTTGGGGCCCTAAATGGAGGTGAGAGAGGTGAATAGGCAGATGTAGTGCTTTGGCCACTTACAAGGATAAATGCTGGGAGGGGGATTCATGGGGAGAGATGAATGGATGAGGGAATAATAGAGGGGTTGGTCCCTGCAGGAAGTGGAGAGAAGGGGAGGTAACAATATAGTTGGTAGTAGGATCCATTTGGAGATGATGGAAGTTGAGGAGAATGAAGTGTTGGAAGCAGAGCTCATGGGGTGGTACGGAAGGAAAAGAGGAATTCAATCACTGCTCAGACGGTGGGAAGATCAGGTGAAAGCGTATGCTCGGGAAATGGAGAAGATGCAGGTGAGTGTAGCATCAAAGGTGGAGGAAGGAAAACCCAGTTCTTTTATGAAGGAGGACATCTCTGATGTCCTGGAAAAGAAAGCCATATCTTGGGAACAGATGTGTTGAGATGAAGAAACTGAGAAAAGGGAATAGCATTTTTCCAGAAGACGGGGTGGGAAGAGGTAGAGACAAAATAACCATGGGAGTTGGCAGGATTGTAAAAGATGTTGGTCGACTGCCTGTCTCCAGAGGTGGAAACAGAGATCAACAAAGTGAGGGAGGTGTCAGAAATGGACCAAGTGAACTTCAGGGCAGGGCAAAGTTGGAGGTAAAGTTGATAAAGTTAACAAATTCAGCATGGGTGCATGAATCAGCACCAATGCAGTCGCCAGTGTTGCAGAGGAAGCATTGAGGAGCATCACCATAAGACCACAGGGCCATAAGACATAGGAGCAAAATTAGGCCATCTGGCCTATCAAGTCTGCTCCACCATTCAATCATGGCTGATCCTTTTTTTTTCTCCTCCTCATCCCCTGTTCCTGGCCTTCTCCCCGTAACCTTTGATGCCATGTCCAATCAAGAACCTATCAATCTTTGCCATAAATGCACCCAACAACCTGGTCTCCACAGCTGCATGTGGCAACACATTCCACAAATTCACTACCGTTTGACTAAACAATTTTCTCCGCATCTCTGTTTTGAAAGGACATCACTCTATCCTGAGGCTGTGCCCTCGGGTCCTAGACTCTCCCACCATGGGAAACATCTTTTCCAGATCTACGTCTAGGCCTTCCAACATTCAAAAAGGTTTCAATGAGATCGCCCCTCATCCTTGTCACCAGGGAAGGCTTGGAACATGGACTGTTCTACGTAGCCAGTGAAGAGGCAGGAGTGCCTGGGGTCCATGCGGGTGTCTATGGCTATCACTCGTGTCTGGAGAAACTGGATGGAGCTGAAGGAAAAATTACTAAGGGTGAGGACCAGTTCTGCCAGACAGAAGGAGGTGGTGGTGCAGGGGAAATGGTTGGTTCATACATTGAGAAATAAGTAGAGAGCTTTAGGGCGTTCTTGATGAGGGACAAGATATCCATGGAGAAAATGAGGTGGTCAGGGCCAGGGAATTAAAAGTTAGTGAGGAGATGGAGAGCATGAGGCAGATGTAGGTAGGAAGGGACTGAACCAAGGAAAATAGAAATGGAATCGAGGTATGAGGACACAAGCTCAGTGGTGCAGGAGAAGGCAGAGACAATGGACAAACAGGTTTGTGGATCTTGGGTAGGAGGTAGAAGCGAGCAGTGCAGGGTTAGGGAACTGTGAGCCTGGTGGCAGACGAAGGGAGTTCTCCAGAGCTGATGAGGTCAGTGATGATGTTGGAGACGGACTTCTGATGGCAGCTAAAAGCCTGTTCAGTGTGATGATTAAATTTGGAAATAAGAACGGGGGAAAGAATTAAGCAAACATCATGCAACATTATATGCTTGGAGAAGATCACAGAGAAAAGTAAGGCAAAACAGCAGAAAGGCATGAAATTAAAGATGAGATGAGAACTTAGAAATCATGATGTTATTTAATCAGGAGCCAGTGTAGTCAGAAAACGATAGGTGAATTGTTTTGGAGCAAGCTATGGGGTCAGTTTTTAAAAATTTATTTATTGGGATACAATGCAGAATAGACCCTTCCAGCCCTTCGAGCCATGCTGCCCAGCAACCCCCGATTTAACCCTAGACTAATCATGGGACAATTTACAATGAACAATTAACCTACCAACTGGTTTGTCTTTGGACTGTGGGAGGAAGCTGGAGCACCCGGAGGAAACCCATGTGTGGTTATGGGGAGAACGTACAAACTACTCACAGACAGTGGCAGGAATTGAACGCGGGTTGCTAGCAATGTAAAGTACTGCACTAACCACTATGCTACCATGCTACCCTAACCACGTGAGTGAGTCTAAGCTTTTGGAGAGTAAGTTGTGAGAATTTGGCTGGCGATCCATTGGAAAGGTCAAGTCATCGTGTAGCAGAGGCAGCAAGTGTGCTAATGCAAAGATGATATAGACATGAAAATGAGTGGTTTTAGTGATAACAAACATGAGGAGATCTGCAGATGCTGGAAATCCAAGCAACACACACACAAAAGTTCACTGTGTGTGTTGCTTTTAGTGATAAATTTGATAGGTTCCAGCCGACAAGGTTTGACTTTAAAGGATCCTTCATCTCATGTTCTTGATGTTCATTGCTTATTTATTCATTATAATTATTGTTTTTTTTTCTTTTATATTTGCAAATGTTGTTGTCTTTTGCATGTTGATTATTTGCCCACCCTGTTGGATGTGGTCTTTCATCAACTCCATTGCGGTTCTTGGATTTACTGAGTATGCCCACAAGAAAACAAATCCCAGTGTTATACAGGGTGACATACATGTACTTTGATACTGAATTTACTTTGAAGTTTGAAGATTGAACACAACCTGATTCAGTTTCAGACAGATGCAAGGGAAAGAAATGAGATTCTGTGTGGCTAGGGTACAGAGTGTATGATAGTGATGATGTATTTCCCCCCCAAGATATTTATTTTGGAGAAAGGTCTGCTCACCTAGATCTAAATATTGATCAAAGTGTGGAGGGTTTAAGAGAAGTATTACTTAAAGGGAGAGCTGGGTGTTGTCATCATTTGTGTAGAAGCTGGTGCCATATGTATTAGGGGGTCACAAGGTAGATAAGGAAAATTAAGCATCCAATGGTTTTTTGTGGGCACCAGAGGCACTGAAAGAGAGCTGCTGGTGTACTTACAATGGATGGGTAGGAGCTGTAATTAAGCAAACACCAAATTACATTTCCAGAATTGGTATTTTTTTAATTGACTGCTCTTGCTATTGCAATAGTTAATTCAACCATTAATTACACTTTATAAAAGCTTGTATTTTTTTTTCAAAAGAGGAATGTCACCCTATGGAGATCAGAAGAGCTTTGAAAATATGAACCATGTTTAGAGGGAATTGTTGACTAAAATCATAGGATTGCTGAAGCAGCTGGAGACAGAGTACAGATGTTATTTTAGGAATTGCAAAGCCAGCTATATCTTTGAAAAGGGGCTAACGGGAGTGACTACAAAATGACCTCGATAATCTTCACTGGTAAGTAGTGCCTTAGTTTCAAAATGACACCATACTTAAAACTGGTTTGATGCTGGAAGGCGCTTGTGGGTTGCACAATGATGAACTACAGTATGTCCGGCGTGCTGTTAGTTAAAGTATACTCGCAACAAATCAGATAGTTTGCTGAACTTGCAAATTGGACAAATTTGCGCGCAATCGGGAAATTAATCCTGATCAGAAATGCTCCCTTCACACAAAGTGAGACTGCAACTTTGGCAAAAACTGCAGAAGCGGAGCTTGAAGAAGAAACCCGACTCCAAGTCATCACTAAACATTTCCGAAATCTCAAAGATTTCAGTAGTTACTGGTGACCTAGTATTATGTATTGTTGATACAAGAATTAAAGGTATTTGTATTGGATATGTCGGCAGGGATGTCTGCAATCAGTAAAAAAAATCTATCCGTGTTGACTGAATAGGAAAATCATCGTACATGCCTCTGCCTCTGGAATAATAAAATGGCAGATTGGGTGTGATTAGATATTTACAGTATCTGGATTAAAACAAAACCTGTTGTAAATTTAACGTATCTGCACATTGTCGGTGGTAAATACAGTACTAATCTGACAAACAAGACGCGACTTTACATTTCAATATAGCGGTGGCGTAGAAAGCATTATAACTCATTCAAAACTTAGTGATTCACCGTGGATAAAATACCCTAAATCTGCAGAAAGTATTCTGAACCCGGTTGCCTTCAGTGAGTCGATGTTCTGGCGCCAGCACTGTCTACGCTGCACAGAAATGAGCGCTTCGGCCATCTCCTTCAAACAATAAAAATATAATATAAAACAGTGATTTAAAAAATCCAGATCAAGCTGCCCGTGACATACCTTTTCAGCCAGAAAAGAATGCCCTAATTTATCAGTATCATACGGAGGAAACCCTTTTCTACTTTACACGTTTGCTGCAAGCCCGCGACCCAGACACTTCGGAATTCGCTCTATAAATGTAGCACTCAGTGGTGTGCCCTTTACAAATGCGCTATATCGTTTTAATATTTCAAAATATTGAAGGACAGCCCTGCTGTGGCTCTTAATCATGCAGAATATAAACTTATACAATTTTGTTCCGTGATTTGTTAGACTGCATAAGAAAACTAGACACGCTCCTCAAAACTAGCAAAGTACAACGTTTCTGTGAACTACGGAACTTTTAGACCATGTGGTAATAATAAGTTAGGTATTGGTGGTGGAAAAGCTGTGCGTGGGGTGGGGGAGTGGGTTTGGGCGGGAGGGGGCTATGAGGAACAGATTGCAAAATCTACAAATGGAGCTTATTTTGAAGGGCCCATCTTCGACAGACCTGCTCAAATATTGTCCTGACCTCCAGAGCATTCACACACAAAATCCGTCCTTCAATTACTAAGTTTAAATAATTAACCTGCAAAACAAAACAAAAAATCAAATAGATGTGCACGCAAATAGCAAGATACCACAAATCGAGCTTACAATGATGAAACTTTGTAGAAATTGGATTGACACCAAGCTATCAAATTTTCACTGAGATATCACATTTGAAACAGTAGATTACAATAAGAAGTGAATATTGTCACATGCTGAATTTGTGTACCTGCAATTAGTACGAATTGAAAGTTGCGAATTGACAAAAGGAATGAGTTTGTAATCGCGGGCAGCAGGAATCTCATCTCAAAATACTTGGTGCGAGCATATTACGCGCCCCCTTGGGGTTCACGGCCGGTACTACACTAATAACTTGCTCATCCGATATAGTTGCTGATTGATGCTTATTACCGAAGATTAAGCATATTTATTCAATGATTTGATAGCACCATTTACATAGACTGCAAAATGTATATACATTTTCCCCATAAGAATGGAGTTTAAATATATCTGATCGCACTTGATTGTGGTCACTACTCTGCAATGGCTAATAAACATTGTCCTCTGGTGCTAGACATGTCAGTAATTTAATTCACTAGAATATTTTAAAGAGCAAAGTATATTTTTACTGATTATGACATATGGTAGTTTAACGAATTCGCCACTTTGCTTCAATGGGAGTATTGAAAATCGCGTATGTCTTTTGCAATGAACTATATACGCGGAAGGACTATTAATTTACTTCAAAGTAAAACAATTGACCATTAATTATAATTACACAAAGAATCATCTGTTTATAACCCGCTAAAAAATTGATGTTATTTTATTTGTAGATGAAATGAGCCTTAATGAAAATGTGGTTCAGTTTTGCAACTTTTAATCGTCGACGTTCGAAAGTTTAGAAAAGCTCAAAACTTTTCCCAAAACTCCCAACGAGTAATTGTAGCACAATCGATCCAGTGGGATTTGTTTTGTTGCCTTCCTTTTCTATAGCGATAGCTCACGATATTCACATCAGCGATATAAGGCTTTTTTTTACAGTACTTTATCACAAAACAACATTGAATTTTACCTCGGCAACACACACGAAATGCTGGAGGAACTCGGCAGAGCAGGCAGCATCTATGGAAAGGAGTAAATGAACGACGTTTCGGGCCGAGAGCTCTCTTCAGGACTGACCTGCTGAGTTCCCCCAGCGATTTGTGTGTTGCTTTGGATTTCTAGCATCTGCAGAATTTCTCGAGTTTGTGATTGTCTTTCACCTCGTTACACTGGTCCAAATAAGCAATGGTGAAATATCTCACTGTAATAGCATTAAGAGATGATTTGATTTAATTTGTAACCAAATCAATATGTTTTTGTTCGAATGGCTTGGATGGCATATGTTGTAAGTTAAAGCATAAATATGTAACTAGATTCTGTCCGAATACGTCAATAGTTGACTTAGCGCAAATTTGAAACCACAAGATTGCAATCATCTGTCCTATGTAATTGTGTAAGTATTGTGCTTTACACTGCCAGAAACATCTAACATTTTATGTTCCCTTTGTATATTCTTTCAAATAATGATTTTAAATTGGTTTAACGTAGACCAGATCAATTGCGCTAGATGGCGCTTCCGGTCTTCGAGCCGCAACGGTGGATGAAAAGACTTGTTTCACCTAATCAAGAGCAAACACTTTTTTAAGGTATCCTAGTTCGCACGAATTAGTTTGAGAAGATAGGGCAAAACATATATTTTCCTTTATTATTATTAATAAACACCAAACTTAGGTGGCTGGTTTCCTCGATCGAAATGAAAAATATACAAAATCAACATGCAATGAATCATACAATGCACCTACAATGGCATCATTGTCACCGCCCTTCTCAGGAAAAAAAAACTTTGGAAATTCAGAAACGGTTCCGAGGTTTCCCGCAATATTTCTACTCCGGTCAAATAAATCTGCCACGTTATACTGAATAAAGTGCACTGTCACAATTTGCATCAGGTGAGCTAAAGAATTTTTAAGCCTACCTTCGGAATTCCGCGTGCCTCGCTAAATACACGGGGAAGATGTTTTGATTTAGAAAAACCCTGTAATTAAGCATCAAAGTTTGAAAGGGCTGAAGGAAATGCTTTCCGATTGTAAATTATCGTACATGGCAAATTGGATCTAACGTCTGATTTTTTTTGTTGTGTTCCTCGTAAACTCAGAGTTGGTTATTTCGCTTGATTACCATTTACCTCAGAAGCGTAATCCCGACCATGGTTTCAATACCTAAATCTTGTGCATTGTTTGTGAAATCAAGAGAAAGTGAGAATGGTGGCCTGCAGCTATTTACGATTTCTTTTCTCATGTATCCATAACCAGGATGATTAATTCCTTGAGCTACCACTGGGCCGCAGCAGAATTACATCATGAAAAAGCCTGCTCCTAAGCAGACCATTTTATTCAACATCAATGGACTTTTTGTTTCTAAAAAGTATCACATTAGTATCAGTTTGCAAAACTTTTGAGATAAGTATTGAAAGGAAGTCTAATAATATGCATGAAAAATCGCCACAGCAGCATTAAATACTATGGGGCTGTATGAAATAAACCGCATTCTAGTTCATTTACTCTTCGGTTTGCCTGGTGCTAATTTGGTTACCGCTGCGATAACGAAACACCTTCTCAAGTGTGTATCGCAGGAACGATTAGTGGATACACTTAAAACTAGCAAACCAAAATTCATATCTTTTACTCATTAGAGTTCAGTTCAGAAACAGTAATTCGATGAATGAGTTATATCATAACAGAACTATTTCCAAGCAATTGGTATATTTATGGACCTCTTAAATCGACTCATCTTTTATTTCGGTCCTGATGAAGGGTCTCGGCCCGAAACGTCGACTGTATTTTTTCTATAGATGCTGCCTGGCCTGTTGCGTTCCTCCAGCATTTTGCGTGTATTGCTTGGTATACTTATGGATTTTATTTAAGAAGGCCAGCAAACATTTTGGCATGAAGCATCGTCAAAACAAAGCGATCGTGGCAATTTGGACATCGGCGTAGAGTTGACCCACGGATTGTTGTGGGTTACGCCAATACACGCACTTCGTGTTATTTTGGCACTTTTTGGTGAAATAATTCATTTATTCTGTGCACGCTTCGTTTCTTTTGAGGTTTGAGCACCAGTACCATGAAGCGGCGGATATTCAAACTTGAAAGGCACGTGTATGATAAGCGCTGGTCTAAAGCCACAGTTTACTTAATAAGCGTTATAAAAGTGTCGCCTGAATCGTCGTATATACTATTCACTGAAAACGTAATGCGTGCGTAAGTTTATATTTTGAACTCCCAAAGTACATGTTTCGCGAAACTAGAGGCTCGGCTGCTGTGTGCTTGGAGATGAAGCTGAGCGTTAAATGATTCGTTAGCTACAGATTTTATTCAGAACTGAAGCCAGGCACTGCAAGCAACAGAGTCACAAACCGTGGCACGTGACACTCGTATTTCCATACCGATCAGAGCGGACCCTCCGCTGAAAGCTCTCCGGCTTCGACTTAGTACTTCCAAAACACATTTGCCGTCCGGGTGCTTGTTTACAGACTAAATAAATGCTTGAGCTCTCGTTGTAGGCTAAAATTCAAACCATTCTATCAAAATCAACACGGAGGATGATTTTTAAGTACTTGCAAACTCTTATGAAGAAATTAATGCAATTTGCAAAGGTATTTCTTTGAAAGCCCGAAAGCAAAAATGGCGACTTGATTACTGTAATCCTGATATATTTAATATGCGCAAATATTTTGCAACAATCAAGTAATTGTAACGCTGCATATAATCGCATCAAGACTGTTCAGAAAACGCAATTCTATTTTCTCAAACGTGCTATGTAATTAGATTGCATGAACACGTTATTACACTTTCTTAAACTAATGGGGTCTAAAGGTTCCTTTACAAATTGGCACCAAATCACTTGGATCCGAGTTGAATTAGTGGAATGAAAGGGCCGGCAGGTAATGACTTGCTGCCCCACACATTTCCGATGTCTAGCGTTAGGGACATAGAATGTGTTCAGCTTGACCTTACAGCTCCTAATTAGAATGGTGCATTTGTGGAAGAAATCTATTCGCATTCAGTTCAAACAAAAGCCCTAGTCACCGATTCGCTGTAGGAGCGACGAAACCCATTGTATGGCAACAACTCATTTACGTCCTTCAAGGAGTAGCCGAAAGTGATTTGATCACGACCTTTAGATAGGTTGGAAAGAGAAGTTATATATATTTCAGTGTCATAACGGACTGGTTAATAAGAAGAAATCACTGGCAAGAAGGCAAATTGATGAAAATATTTGCACTATTTTAGAATTACTGGTTTTAATAGTGATTTACTTTACGTGTCTTGCATAACCTTTAGTTTTTATTACAAAGTATGTTCTACTCTATCACGCAGCCAGTGGAACATGCTCACTTGGAACCTATAATTTACATTTTGTATTTTTCATATTTAGGAGTAAATCACCTGACAAATCTCCGAGTCTTTATGTTATGATACACAGCTAAAACGTTTTCCTTCTTAGGCACCTCTGTGTATAAATTTCCTCGGCGGGTGTTGTAGTTTCCTTAGCTCTAGGATGTATATATAGGATTTGCAATGGGTGTGTGCATTATATTCAATAATAGAAGCTATACGCCACCAGTGCATTTATCACCCCATTACTGTAACAAATCAAAGTTCCAATACGTGAAAGGTAAAATGAATTACCGACGTTAAGCCGTCAATAAAGTCATTTCTGTAAATGGTGTCTCAAAAGGCTGGGGCATTATTCAACCAGCTTTATCAGCAGCTTCTAAATTACGTTTAGGATCTCTCAGCGTGTAATATCGCCCTGCTTACTTTGATTAAGCGTCTTGCCAGGGAATACTGACAGTGCTTTTGACCAGATTTTATTCAGTCACATGTGATGAACGCCAAGCTGATCAGGCGGAATGAAGAGTAATTAAAACCTATAAATTATCTTTTGCAGCGCTTCTCAAGGCGTCTCTTGCAGTCGAGATAAGCCACCGATACTCCATTTACGGCATGAAAAGGACTGAATCCAACAATAGCTACGTGGCTAAATGGGATATTGATAGTGTCGTAATTAGAATTTAATTAAGTACCCAGGCTCGCTTTTGGGATAAAGATTTCAATTTTGCTAACTTAAATATAAATAAACCTTTGATTCCAAAGGAAGCTTGTTTTTGTGTGAAAAAGGCACCGTATTTAATTGCTGCTTATTGTTCGCCTACTTCGAAACAACGGTTTCATTATTTCCTACTTTTTAAAAGAATAGTGCACGATTTCAGCGGCTGCTTTGTACTCGTAACTTCTTTATATAAAAAAAGAAACTTTGAAGTGGCGGTGTTGAATATTTTGCCATTCGCCCTTTTCCCTTTTTTTTGTTTATAGTGGCTAGCGTTTAGAATGTTTTTTCCTTAAACTTCTGGGGTCCTGTAAGTAACACTGGCAGATTTATTCAAACGAAGGAATACCTGCGGCATGGTTTGCTTAATCTATCGTTGTTCCACAATTGTTCCATTCTGAATATGCAAACGATCTAGCTTATTGTTTTGTAAAAATTGATTACTGCATATTTCTATTTCATTAAAAAAAACTCAGTGAGGAATACATCTCACCCCCCCCCGACTTTTGAGACTAGTGTCCTTTACAATTAGATTACCCTGCTGTCATTTCGAGACTGTTACCAGCCTTAACACCATAAAACTTGCACGCTATTAATGGTAGATAATTGCTGGCAAGTTCAGTGGCAAGATCGTGTTTGTTTAATTTGGATCACTATTTCCTAACATACTTGCACGCATTTTAAAAGGCCCGGTGTTATACTGACGCCGAGATTGTTGTTGTAGGACGGGGAGTAAGTATTGAATCATTGCTTAGGTACAGGTATTTCGTCGATCCCTAACAAACACGTATATAATATTTATGAAGAGTTATTGTTTTAAGAGTCTTGCTTACTGATATATTATTATTAGCTTCAAATTCTCTACAGGTTTAAGTGAACAGAAACCTCTATATAAAAAGAAAAATAAATGTACATTTCACTGAAAAAACAAGGAATTCTGTCATGATATATTCTTCTGTGATAAAAGAAATATGTAAACATGCACTCTAGCTGCAAGTTAGACATACTAAATTGCTCTGGAAGGATAAAGTGGTGTCCCATTTTGCGGGGATAATGTTTAGTTGCTTGGTTATCTTGAGTGAGCTTGTAATTTTACCTTCAGCATCCAAAAAGGAGTCAAGATACATCTTCTAACAAGTGGAAGAGACATTATATCTCACGATTTCATGACAGTCTTTCCAAAAGGGTCACTCTATTTTAACTTTACAGGTAAGCATGATCGAAAACTTAACAGAATCTTAATCTTATTTGACTAGAGCTATCAGTGTGTACAGTACCGGTACTTCACCAACACGGAAACCAGAGAGCCGGATTTATGACGATGAGGTGGAAAGTTACAACATCTGTGAAAGTCATTTTCCAATTAGCTTTACCTTGAGCGACGTAACTACATTGATAAACATATAGAGATACAGATCTATATAGTACCGTTTAAAAATACCCCTGGCGTCACATTGTTAACAGAAGTATGTTTTGAATCTTGAATTACATTGAATTAATGAATTAAATCTGGTAGTTCTTCCGCGATGAATCTCACAGCAAATATTGTACTCACTGTTTTTTTAAATTAAAAGAGAATGCTGCTTCAGTTCTGTAACGCATGTTAATATAGTGCCCAAATTTCAATTATGGAAACCTAGGAAAATAACAAGACACTTTATAGCAGTTTCGTAAGACACTTTGCTTCAAAATGCAATAATTAATCTCTGGACATCTCTCAGAAGTTTAGCTAAAACTGAAGTGTTCGTTTTCGTATGACCTTTGTTTTTTTTTCACGTTTGCTTATTGCAAAGACTCTGGGAAGTGGATCTGCAAGACCCAGCGGAGAACCCCCTTATTACGTCTCATCTGGGTTGGGAAGCGACGTTTGCGATTGGTCAGCGCCGCCACTGGCCCTGGGAGACCACCCCCGGGGGCCTGACGCTACGCTCGCTGATTGGCGGAGCGCACGTGCCTGCCATTCACGTGCTTCCGGTTGCTGGAAAAAGTGTCTGAGAGAGGCTGCGATTTAGGAGTTTGCAAAAGCTCGCCCTGTCAGAGAATCGCCACGGACTCCAAACAAAGATCAGTGCAGTGCCAGCTTTGCATGGCACAGTAAGGATGAAAAGTGGAGGTGAAAGCACTGAAACACCCACCATGCCAAGTACATAGTGCAGCTGTCCGTCAAAAGCGAGGGGGGGAGAAGACTGCCAAAAGACATCGAAGAAGGTGTTTGGCTTTCACCGTTTTGGATACGTCGCCGATCAAGTGGGGCAAGGATCAAGCCGGTGCAATTGACAGCTCGCAATATGGAAGAGCAAAAGGATCAAAACATTCATGTGGAGAGTAGGGAATCGAGCGAGGCGGACCGCGTTTCGCTCTCTCCGCCCTTCCAGTCGCCTCAAATACAGCCCCATCCAGCGGCGCAGCAGCCGCACAGAAACACTAACTTTTTTATTGATAATATCTTGAGGCCGGACTTTGGGTGTAAGAAGGAGCGAGACCGGGCGCAGACGTCCGGCAGGGAAAACGTCAATCCCCTCACCAGGCCGTCAAATACATCGAGTCTAAGTGCGGATTCAGATTGTAGTGACAGTTCCTCGCAGCCGTCCAAGCAGTCCCAACCAAAGCAAAACGAAGGCGATGGAACTAATTCGACAAAGTATGCAGAAAACACTGGCTCAGCGCTTATGCTTATGGGGGCTAATGCAGAACCTTTATCCAACACGGAGGGAGTCAAAACGGCAACATCTGCGACTCTAATGTGGCCTGCCTGGGTTTATTGTACAAGATATTCAGACAGACCGTCTTCTGGTAAGAAACTATAATGCCTGTAATGCAAGCAAGAAACAGTATAATCGGTCAACAAAAAACAACTTTTTTTTTGTAAATCTACTGCAGGCAAATGGCTGTTTTTTTTAAATCTATGAATTCCGAAAGCAATGAGCGTAGTTTTTAACCTTATAGGGTATTTATCCCATTTTTTTTGTCTCTGAACCAAACGGCGCAATTAAAGAATGGCTTGTAACAATCCTAAAATAGAGAAGATTCTATCAGAGGTTAAACTTTTGGGTATTTCAGATCAATAGTGTTTATGTGACTTAAACAATTGGCAAACAGAATGGTGACACGAAGCACGACTTGAAGTTTTGGGCCTTGGCGTTGGTTGGTCTTTGCAGGCCGGGGAAATGAAACTATATCGTACAACATTCGCTGCAGTTTTAGCCCGTTCTTGACGATGAAATTAAAATAATCGAAATTTAGAGAATTGTGACATTTTTTTCTCAAAACACGGTGCTTACTGCTTCAGCGCATAAGTGCTCGAAAAGCTTGCTCGCCGATGTAGGTAGAATTAATTCAGTTCAAAGCCTACTCTGGCTAATAAAACTATAATTTGGTAATCATTTTAATTATGATCAACGGCCCACTCTAGATATATTTTTATTCTGTCAGTTCCCGGTTTATTTGCTAGCCGCGACAGTTATTTCATTATTATTTTGATGGTGTTGGGACCCAGTAAAGAAAAGGTAAATTCGACCTTGTTGAAATTTAATGATTTAAACTCTTCTTTAACGATTATTAATTCTTATTCATGAATATATGCTCACATTTGTCCGCTCGAAGTATAAGTAAATACTGATTTTACTGAAAATAGCAGATTGACGAATTTCTTATGGTCAGAGTAAAATCAAAAGCAGCAAGGAATCCTATCAGGGTATAAATAGCGTAATCGAGACAGACTGTTCCTCAGAAAGTCCGGAATCGGAAAGCATCGACTAAGGAAAGATTCTGGTGTCTGCTTTCGTGTGTACGTTTACTAAAGGTTTAACCGGGTGATTTATGCATTGGCCCCTGTGTGCGGCGGCCTGGCGGGATGGTTACGCTGGCGATTTGCAGAAGGCGAAGAGAAATGCCCTGTCACTGAAAGCGATCCCTGCAAACTTCTGCCTCCATGTAGTGTGAGTTTCAGCTAATCATGGCGCCGAGCTCCACAAACCAAGAAAAGCCAGCTTGATTGACTAGTTGATTGATTGATTGAGCTGTCAGGCTAAACATTTGGCAAAACGTCACTTTTTAGCTTTTCAGTCAAGGAGTAAAATGATTTTATTAACATTTACCAGCGCTGTTTAGGCTCGTTGTTTGACGGGTGCGATAATTGTGGGAAATATAAAAGGTGATTTTACAGTCGTCTTAAATATTGACAGGGGGTTTTAACTGTAATCACACCAAGAAAACGCAAGACTGCTCCCAGAGTGTTTTATGTGGTGTGTTTTTTTTTAACATTATCCTCTGCACACACATTGCTGGTTAGTATAATCTTACATCAATGGTTGTAGGAGATGTTGTGGCAGGAACTTTGCTGTTAATCGGCAATGTTATCTAATTTGCTATATCTGGATGGTATGAAGGCAGCCATTCCAGCTGAAACAACAGATTGCCCCGTCTCTGAAGGCGCTGTAATATTTTCTGTAAGATTCATACAAAAGTGGTGTATTTTGTTACATGTGACTTTGGTTCTTTTTTGAATTTTGGTAAACTTCAGTATACAGGTAATAGTGAAAATTTACAGGATCTGCTCATTTTATTTATAACATAGCTTATTTTAAGAGGGTAACAGACTGTGTACAACACACCTAGAATGTGAATTGTAAAGAACAGTAGCAGCAGCCTAGAAGTTGAACTCCCTCTCGTTCTTAATCAAGTCTATTGTAACCCACAAATTATACTTATTTTTCTTTAAAAGGCGGCGCAACTTACTGTTGTTCATTAACAGAGCTATCTGCTCGCTATTGTCCACAGGCAGACAAGTACACCTCCACCAGCATTTGAAAACAACCGAGTTAAAAGAAAATGCCTAATTTCTGCTCAAGGATGAAAAAGAATTGGGGGTGGGGAGTTCCGTCCATGGGCAATGATTTGGATTTTCATTTATTTTACCTTTACGGAAAAGTCATGTGTGCCTTTTCGCTATCTCCTAAAGAAACGCTGCCATGCTATCTTCTTCTTTGCACGCAGTTGTACATCCAGTAACCATTGGTTAGCCAATGAGACTAAAAGTGCAAACCTTTATAAGGTTAATAAACTTGTATATATCGAATGCCTTAAACAAAAATAAATGCACCCTGCAATTCCTGCAGGACAAAGGATCAAACGTTGCTACACAAGATTCCGTACACGATTAAACATTAAATCAAATACTGATTCCCCGTGGCAGCATTGTTTTGTGGTGGGATCTGTACTTTGCGCCATTTTGTTAATTTTAAGACCATAAATATGGCCGCCTATTTAAAGGGCGGCCGTACACATTGATTTGTATTTTTAGCGGTATAGGTCTCTGAAAGGTTTGTAGGAATAGAGTTGAGAGGAAGAGTTTGAAAGCGTGACCATGTGTGTGTTTTTATTTACTGTCTCCACAGGTCCCCGAACTCGAAAACTGAAGAAGAAGAAGAGTGAGAAAGAAGACAAGCGGCCACGGACAGCGTTCACAGCCGAGCAGCTGCAGAGACTCAAAGCAGAATTCCAAACCAATCGTTACATCACCGAGCAGCGGCGGCAAACGTTAGCACAAGAACTCAATCTGAACGAATCCCAGATCAAAATCTGGTTCCAGAACAAGAGGGCAAAGATCAAGAAAGCCAGCGGCCTGAAGAACGGCTTGGCTCTCCATCTAATGGCCCAGGGACTTTATAATCATTCCACCACAACAATTCAAGACGAGAAAGAGGACAGTGACTGATATTCCGTTTTATTCTGTTGAAATAAAGGACTGTGACAGGTGCTATTTAAATTGGATCTGCGTGTATCTATATGGACTGAATTATAATACAAGCATTTTAAAATTATATATAACCAAACACATTATGACGTTGTATATATTTAATTTCAGGTAAGGAGATGCCGAGAGATCCCTGCTTGACCGAGATTTTATCATTTCCGTTCTCAATGTTGTCGCTAATCGTTTTAGTCAATGTCAGGTCTAGAGATTTTATGTGAACCCGGTCTTTTCTGAACTTGTTCAGAAACATAAACAGACTACGTAATGAATCGCCGCTACATGCCAAAGATTTTACTATGTTGAGAAATGATGTAGCTTCAAATAAAGTGTAGACTGTGCCCCGTGCGCATTCTGACAAATAGTTTGGTATCGTACTCTCTTCATTCTCTGTCAGCTCTGTATTTGACCTAGAGGGCCCGCAAAGGTGTGTCAAGGAAAGTGAAAGGTAGTAGTGATAACTAATGATAGTAATAATAATTAAATACACCAATTATAATTCTTGGCTCATGTGACGTTTTAAATAGGAGGGAATTCTACCCTGTAAAATACAATGGATCTAACATCTTAAATATCTATTTCTCTAGAAGTGCCAATCTTATAGGAACATTGCATCACCTTTGATTCCGAATAGTCAGCTCGCTTCCTGAAAAATAGTCTCTTTTTTTGAAGCACCCTTAGACACAGTCAATGGAGGGAAATCTGATGTATGCAATGGACAGTGATTTTGCGGACGTGGTTTCCCTCTGATTGTTCATATTTTCGAAAAGGCGTGCATTTCGGTACTGTATGTTACCGCTAAAGCTCAGTTTGCACAGCCTTTTCATTTAGGGCATACATTTAAAACACACGAAGGAGCTAACAGAATTTTTTTTCTGTATTTAAGACTAACATTAATTACATTTCAATTCCTGAAACAAATTAGTTCACAATTAATGAAGCACGTTTAGCGGTTATACGATCGTGTTTGTTTTGCACACAAATTACACCTAAATATTTACAAACAAGAGAAAATCTGCAGATGCTGGAAATCTGTGTGTTGCCAAAATATTTACTTCCGACAGAAAAATTACATTTAAAAAAAACATTTGTGCCCCTCTTTTCTAATCGGTATAAACAGGACTACTAACCCCCAAAGAGCGCCCAAAAAGAAAGAGCAATAAGGAATGATATAATTGGAATCATCCATATGATTCGTGTGAAGGTGACTTTTTGGATTAATACAGGTTGTTATTTTTCAATCATTGTGATCTGCCTCTTAATTAAACAACGATATAAAATATTCGATCCAAACTTCAGGCCAGCTAAGAGTCTTTTGGCGACGTGTCGCTTGCATTGAGTCTGATGTTAGTTCCTAACTCTATCATCTCATAGATTCAACATCACCGGTCCTTAGATGAGCGAAATAGCGAACTATTTACTACGTGGTGACGTGGTCAACATAGCAAATAAACAGGAAGGTCCCCTCTGTTAATTATGTGTAGCCAAAATTGACCGATTTTTTTTAAAATACAGTACAGCGATCAGGGGAAATGCTAAAAGAACCATAATCGCGTGCTTACTAGACAGAAATTGATCAAATCTGATTCATACTACAAGACAAAAGCAATAGCGTTGCTAGTTAACAACTGGAGAATGCTGAAAGACTGAAAAAGGAGAGCGAATATTGAAAATAAATAGTACACTATTTCGAAATGTTACTTGCCTGGGCGATGTTACATTATGATTCAGTAATCACTATGATAAATAATAGTATTGGTTTCTACAAATTTCAACATTATTGATTCACTAACGAAACGAGCGATTTTTGCATTATTTCACACAGTCTATGTCAGAAAATACTTTATGGACATGAAAATCTGAAATAAATATGCAAAAATGCATTACCATCTAATATACAAACACGTAGATTGAAAATTGTAATGACCACGGTAAAATAAACAGTTATACCTTATCCGTCAGAGAAAAAAAAACGTGTCTTTGGTATAAACAACTAAAATTGAAAGATGAATACAATTCAGTTCAGAAGAAAATTGTTTATACAATTGCATCCCCATTACTATTAGATTTCTGAAGCTAATACCGACAACTGTAAAGATTCTTTCATAAACTCATATTTTCTTAATCTATTGTACAAATACAAAAAAAAGTTCTACCCAAATCTGTTTAAATTATCCCCAATAATTTCAGCCAAAAGTCGCAACCTTCCGGGAACGTAAATGTTCAAAGAGGAAGGGCGAATTGACAGTGTACTCACGGCAAAGGTGTACGGTATCTTGCTGACTTGCAGCTCACGGAAATTACAATTAGCAAACTAGCCCGACACCTGTGGAATAGAGGTGCTGTGTTCTGAAATATAACTTTCTTGTCTTGTTGGGGGGAATAATTGCTCTCTTCGATATTTGCGACCAACAGTGAAAAGTAAAGTGGGGGGGGCGTAATAAATTGTATTAGATTGTACAGTATTTGATTTATTTTAGTTCGCGGAGAATATATAGTATCAAGCTAACATCATGTTTTTGGCTGGATACACAGCCTGTTTCCTGAAGGATGGGAAAACAAAGATCTTCGTCATATTTCGTGCATATTTTCTGATTTGCAGGAATTGCTCCTTTGAAGCATTCCCAGCGAGTGGGTGACGCATTGCTGAGCGTGCAATCTGCCGCTTCAACGCAAACCTTAAAAAAACATGCTGCAAGGAATTGACAGATTCAGCCAATAAATACTTTAGTTCCTATTTAAAAGCAGTTCCATTATCCGAGAATTCAATTCATATGTTATGGGAACATTGGCCGGAATAAAAAGAGACCTTTCTCTGGAATTCATCTCTGTAGATGCATACACGAGGCAATTCGAATCAGCGCCCTCTAGCTTTCAAATTCTGGGCCACGAGCAGTGTAGCATATTTTCTCAATCCCACTTAATAATGCATACTAACTTTGAGCTGTTCAGTTATTGCAAATAAACAAAACATTATGCTAATCAACAATTCAGTACAAAGTCTAACACTTAGAACAGATGTTGCAAATTGTCTTGTTTTCGTCATTTTCTCTTTGTTTATACACGAATGAAGTTTTTTTTCTCGCAAATTTGAGCTTTAAATCTATGTAGTGTACATTAAAAAATAGACTATCTAAAATTTAAGGGCTTTTAAATATTTTTCTGAGTTTTAACGGGAACGGTCGACGATTTCCAAGGAAGGAAATTAAAAGTGTTAACACGTGTCCCCTTTCGCAAGAGCTTTAGATATTATGAAATGGACAATGTTCCATTAAAAGAGAAATGTGTGGAGTTCTGTCCACATTTTGATTAGTTCGCAGTCTATTTGTTTCACTATTAAGACAAACTAAAGCAAAGGAAGAAAGAAGGTTCAGGGTAAGGGAGTTTACGACAATGAATTTGTCAAAGAAGCTCACGTGCACTATGCCGGCTATCATTTATTTCAAAAAGATTAAACGTACAAGAGTTGATCCAATTCTTTATTTATGTAAAAAAGACACAAGGTCTTAATTCACTTTTAATATTTTCCAATGAGTACTTTTAAGGGAATCTTGAGAATTAAAACCATACATACTGTACGTTTTCAATACTCTTGTCATAAAGCAAAAAAAAACTCCTGTTCCGTGACAGATTGGTAAAATAAACCTTAAATAAAGTAGGCTGGAATATAAAGTGGAAAGTGGATACTGGTCTCCTAACGCGTTGAAGAAATCATAATAAATCTGGTTAGTATAGTAAAGTCTGAACAGTGACACTTAGTTACGATGGTATAATTTGTAGGTTTATGTGGAGAACCACGGTGCAAAATATGTAAGATTTATTTAATATCGTACTGAAATAAATAATTGTATTTTCAACTGGCTCTAGCTACATCATCCGTACAAACTGAATGGCATCTCCTATGGAATGTCTTAGCGAATATTACAACGAAACTGAAGTTGTCAAATAACATTCTATTAGGTACTAACCCGTTTTCAGCTGCATGCTTAGTCTGAATAATACAAATTCGTCCACTTATATGGAGCATGTTCAAGGAGAAAATAAAGTTAGATAGCTCAGGATGCGTCCTTGCAGCTTTCAGTCCTGAAAGCCGGACTGGTTTAATGTTGTGGGGGGCATTGGTGTTAACTGGCAGTTTGAATATTAATACACGTTATGATTTGCAGCTATGCATAGTTATGATCAGTATCATAAATATGAGAATCGATATGCCCGAAAACATTCTGCTAGCATCTGTCCACAGATTTGTAACACATGCGCAGATCTATTATTGAGGGGAAACAAATTAAATCACAGCTAGTACACTACAAACTCTGCAATTCAACTCTTCCGTCAAGATTATGTTCGTATGCTGCCAAGATAACCTTTGGAATTATATTCATATTAAGTATTATATATGAAAGATATATATAATAGACAGATGGATGGATGGATGATAGATACACCCATACTGTATACTGTAGGCCATATATATATTGTTTGATATTTAATGTCAATATTCCTAAGGATATTAATGTCAAATCTCAAGGTTAATAATTTATAAATTCTTTGATAGTAAGTATACTTTGAATCTTTGAATAATTATATCACAGTGTGGAGACTGAATATCTAATACACAGCGTGTGTAGTTATTTCCGTCTACTGGCAAGTATCTTTAGTTAACATGCCAGTTCCACTTTTAAAAGCCGCTCTGGAGGGTCCAATCTTATGTCTTCTGTCAGTCACCTTGTCGTTTGTGGCCCTTTTCCGGAATAACACTAGACGCGAGGAGGGGGCGGGAGCGGCTGCTTTCCTTTTGGGGGTCAAAGAGCAGATTCTGGACAACTAGGACGCATTAAAAGAACACACAATGTCTGACGGTTATTTGTCCAATAAGAATATTTGGTTGGTGGTACTGTTAAAACCAGATCAGAGTTAAATAAGCAGTGGAAAACTGAACACGGTAATTTATGGCTTACATATTTTATTTCTGGTTTTACAAGAACAATAATAAACCGATTGGACATATCTGGAGAGCAGCGCGTGAATGCATACATCCATACTGGTGGGAAAATGAACTTTTGTTTGATTATTATATAATAATCAGGTTCCTGAGCATCCTTCCTAACAATTATTGAAAAGAAATTTCTGATCTCCTAATTCTGAGTACTTATTCCAACGTAATCTAGAACACCTATATATTTATAGTTTGATATTTTTCCACGTCAGAAAAGCTTTAAGAGATATGCAAAATATTCTGGGCGAATCAAAGTTACCTCGACAAAGGTTGTTCTAAGTAATATGACTCGTGCAAACAGACGCTTGGTTTTCGTGCAGGACACACCAGCAACTAAGCTTTTGCTATTAGAAGCGAAGAATTCTTCCCTACGTTGAATGGATGACTTCATGTCACATATTATAAACTTTACACCAATAATACCTAAAAACCAAGGTGAACAAAATATTAACTATTTTATAGCACGTAAAGGTTGCGAAGCAAGCAAGAGCATTGTTAATAACGCTCTTGCTTCCACCAATTCTTTCAATTAAAAAAAACATTTCTGGAAGTCAAATATATGCAGACACGATTGAAACTAAAAGCTGAGGGAATTCTGCCATCGTATCGAAATATTTTCAATTGGTACTTCCGATTTTCCGAGTTTTCCGAGACTCCCGTTTACTTTATTTTCGGCGAATTGTATATACCGAGCGCGTTTTTTTTTGCCAAGTCATCATTTCACGCAGTGACGGGGTTTTACGTACATTCGAGATAAACACCTCGATACTTAAATCGTTTGTTTCAGTTTTTCCAAGCCATCTGGTGTGGTGTTTTACAATACTCTGCCAATTTAACATTATTATGGCCGCTGCGTTCATAGAATGCATGATTTCAGAGAATCAAGGATCAGACGATTATTCCGCTTTACCTGAAATCTTACATTTATTTAACTAGCTTGGTTGGCTACGTGCTTCTGACTGACGTGGTACAAACTACAAAGCAACGTGGCTGGAACTTTTTTTCTAAAACAGTTTCAAATCGGAAAGGATCTTCTTACCTAATATATCTTACAGCAGTTGAAAATGAACGACATTTGTGAGTGAAGTCTTTGGAAGGGTGTGTGGGTTAAAAGGCATAGGTGAAATACAAGAACATCTTGCTCCACTTTCTCAACGCCCTACCTTTAAATCCTGCCACTCAAGAGTTTCCCTTTAGATAAATGACACTGACAGAATTTCAGACAGTAGCAAAAGTTAACTATGTTTATTTCTGGAAATGAACAACTGGTAAGTTGATTGAAATAAAGTAGTTTTCGTCGGCGCAGTTCGTATTTGCTCGTTCTGCCCAGTGAACCAAAAAAAAAGAGGTCATTCTGTTCGGAATTGTGTTCCAACAATTTCCACTCGCAGCACCAGCCGAAGAGGCGTGCTCAGGTTTATATGCTATCATTTGTCATCTAAAAGAAAGCACACAAATTAATGGGTCATATTAGTTCGGAATTTTAAATCAAGATGCATTAGTACGACATAATGGAACAGGTGAAAAAGATTATTTTAACTTCAGACATTTTACTTTTAATGAAGTATTTTAAAGTATCATAAATATTACGGGACAACTACAACATTAGAAACATGATTTTCCCTTCGAGTACAATCATTGTTGATACATGCTGTTTGACGGTACTCATGTAATTTGGCTTAATTGATTACGCGAACTGTATTTGAGTCTTTTTTACATTTTTATTATTTAAATGCAAAATTTACTGCGAGAGAGACTGCTTTGTGCTCCAGAAATGAGACCTGTGTTTTTTTATTTGATTTAGAGCGATAATAAAAAATAAGGCAATCTCAATGAATGTCACGAACTGAATAATTTTCTGTTAGCGAAACGCTGGAATTAAATCCACCGGATGAGCAATCATATTATCTGCTTACATAATAAACTATTGAATTCTCTGTCGTTCTATTTTTCTTCCACTGTTCGGTCACTTCAAACTTTCTCTAAGGTTACGTCAAATTCCTGTGAAGGCACTTTTCAAATATCACATATCTTTTCCGTAAAACGGCATTAGCTCATTTTTGAAGTATTATAATTCCAATGCTTAGTTGCAAAAAGGTTACAAATTATTTTTAAAAATACCTTGTGTTGGCAGCAGTTCCATCATTTGAAGTTTCCCTTGAATAACATTGCAAACGGCAAACGAATTATTGCAAGGTCTTGCAAAAATTAACAGTTACACCACTAATCAATATTGGAACGCAGTTACAGGTTAGAGGATCAGACTAGTCAACCCAATAAAAGTTATCCAGTGGGAAGATCAATTGTGCGGCATTTTAAGTTTAAAGGACATAATAATCCTACAAAAAAAAATCTTTGGTTGCAATCCCATCGCAAATCAGAAATTTTCAAAACTTAAAAACAAATCGACGACAAAGATGAGAAACTTTTCCGTGGCAGAAATAGATCGAAATGTAGATCACCATTGCATCGGAAAAAGCAAGCTCAGAAACGAGGTGGTGGTGGTGGGGGGGGGGCGATCATTTAAATTCACCTCACCATTGCAGACTGGAAAAGAGTAATTACTGACCAGGACAAAGTGACCCATGAATATACATGTGCTTCTACACAAAGGAAGAAAAAGTATTACTAATAATTTTCACGACAATTGTATATGCTGACATGCCCTAAGGTGACCCGTTGCTGGCCACGTGAAATTTGCTACACAAATTAAGAAACATTTAAAAGTCAGATTTCAGAAACAAACACTTCAATAAATGTCATTATCATTCTGGAGAATACACTCGTATGCAGTCTATTGCAAGCGGCATAATAAGTAGCAAAGCAGTATCACTAAATTTATATATGAGATGCAATTTGCAAATGGCTCGATTTTTTGCCAGCAAAGAAAATTTGCAAATCAAATATCCTCCGTATTTTTGTCCGTATGGTATTCTTCGAAGAATACGTTAGAAAAGAGTTTTTAACGAAAAATAATTTAATTCAAATCTTTCAAATAATTAAAAACAAGGGAAAACCCAATTATTTCTAAGCAAGTTGAATAACATTTTGTCCGAAGTTGTATTTGAAGTGACGTTTAAATCAGCACACTTGGTTGTGAATAAAGCAACGTTAACTTTGGGCGGTTCAGTAACCTGCAACAGAATCTGTACTATTTTCCGTAGATATTTAAATATCCCTTGCAAGTAAACAGCGAAGAAACATAAAAGTTACACGCGCATTCAAAAGATTTGTTGTTTTTTGACTTCAACTTTCGTCCAAGCAGACTAAAAATGGAAGTAACTGGCCATCAATTGACTTCCCAAACATTCCGTCCCAGAACGTTGCAGTTGACACGGTCGAATGCTAAATTGATATTGGTCTGTTCAATGACTTATGAATACGGCACTCAACTGATAAACAGTTCTTTTAGCAACCTTATTCCTTGTATATGTAATAATATTCTTCAAACTTGATTGATTTATTAGAATATCAACTTTGACCTTCCACCAGAATCACGGTAAGCTCGCTGACAAAAAATAATTCGGTTTATTTCTCTCCATAAATAGTAACAACTGGTGCTGAAGAATCACTCACGGAGAAACCGCTGAACATTCAAGCAAAATACATCAACTTTACTAATTATAGTTATTTCTTCTAAATCTGCAAATTTATTACAATAATATGCATAAACTGTATATCGTCTATTGTTTGCACGATATGAGATTTTAATACATTTTCCCTTCGTGTAGTTAGTTTCCAAAGTGAATCTCGGCATTTGTTGTCATTTGGGTACTAAAATGTTCTTAATAGTCTGAACAGCCTACATTAGACAGGAAACTCGTGAAATGACATGAGCGAAAGAGTTACGACATAATATTACATGCTAACAATCATTTAATGCATTTAGCCGGCCTTTCGAAGCATTTTATTCAGACTGGACATTTCGAAATTACTCACGTTGCAAATACAGTTTATTGTGACTAGCTGTGGTTTAAGTATATGGACAAAAAACTACTATTTTCAGTTGAAATTTTTTTGGATGACATGGTGGGTAAGTTTAACTGTCTCTAATGAGTTACAGAAGTAAATTGCGCAATAGAAACTACATCCCAGCGAGTGATACATGTACAAGGTCAAGGTAAAGAAACAACTTTGAAGAGCAAGCCAGTAGGTTTACTTGTCTCTATGCTGGCACTTCAGTCTTGTTGAATCAAATAGTCCAACAAGTATTAATCGCAGAGATTCTACACGCCCAGCCTTTACATGTTACTATTTAAAAAGCCTTGCTTTATTTTGCTCAGTTACACGGAAAATTAAAATAATCTTTATACTATGATTGTTTCCAGAGATCACCAAGGCATTGACGAGAGTTTACATTCCATGCCTGCTCGTTGTTCACCGATTTCGGACAACTTACCTGATTAAAAAAAGAAACATTTGAATCAGTGCATATATACTGAACCCTATGGATCAGATATATTATCATTACCTATATATATCATTCCGCATTTATTAAACCAGGCCTGCGCAGAGATTTAACTTCGCAATGAGATTCAATGAGTTGTTAGATTGCAGTTCAGGGCCACCATTTCGCTTCTATCCATATGTTTTATCGTTAATGTTATTTCATCCTTAAAAACACAGGATCAAAGGAAAGAATTGCCTGTTAATTGCAGAGTTAAATTTCAGTGTTTAAATCAAACTAAAGATTTTTTAAAAACTTGCATTGTTATAATAAATTGCAGTATAGTTGTTTGTTCAACTGTGGTGCGGCTAGTAAGGTCGCAGGAAAGTAGTCTTGGGCATTTCTTGTGTGTCTAGCAGCCTGGTTGAAAAAAAAACAGAGGCAGATCGTAGAAAGCAGTAGTAGAGTTCAATATTGAAATGCTCCGAGTAATAATCAAAGGTTGTTCAAGGTTGTTCTCAATACAAATGAAAGGGGTTCAGAGGTGGGAGAAGTAAATTTAAAGAGGACAAAGAATTTCAGCAGCTTCTTGGATTATCTCGGATGCTACCAGAGCAGCCGGGTCTGTTTCTGGTCGCAATGCATCACCAGGATGCCATGCGCAGTGCATATGGTCACATACTTCTGAAGCGACTCCAATTTTCAGTTTCCTCGCAGCCATTTGGGTATTAGATGCAAGAAAACAGAAAATACGAAGATAAAAATAATTTTTAAATCATAGTCACCATGATTGAGAAATATCCTTACACTCCCCATCAATAACAACAAATTTATTTCATAACACTTGACAAGATTCATGAAAGCATAAAATGATTCAGCAAATAAAAATGATTTCCTCATCATATTCTGCTTACAATAATACGGTTTACAATCTGATTGAGGAGAAGAAACCTGGCTCCCTTCACTCTCTCTAAAATGTTTAAAACCAAATAGACCGAGCTGATATGAATGGTACAACATATTGCTTCTCTAATGGATCTCCACTCTGCTTGATTTCCTACACAGTGACTGCTAAAACATGTGGGAAGACAGCAAGTGGAGAGCATTTCTCTTCACGAGGGAAGAGGGTGAGAAAGAAAGTCAATGTGGGCAAATGCTGTTCCTGATTCTAGGACTGAAGTAGCATTGGGATGGAGGCAAACTTACTTCCATCAGCAAGGCATGACATTTAACTTCTAATTAATGTGAAGTTGGATACAGTCACACCAGAATAAGACTTTCCATTTAAAAATGCGTATTTGCTTTGACTTTAAAGCAATTATTTTATTTATGATGTTTACATCTCATTGTCTGCCCTTTTAACTCTTTGAAAGCCAGAAGCTTAACCCATTCAAAAATACAGTTGATAACACTTTCCTAACTTTTTTTTTGTCTCTTTGACAAAAGCCTTGATTAGAGGCTTTGGTTTATTCACATCAATAGTTTCAAAAGTAATGACATTTCCACCTTAATGTTGAACCCACAAGTAACATCAGTGACTGGACAACAAAATATGTTTCCCTTGGCACTAAACACCAAGTCCAGTACTATAGACAGAGTCATAATTCTGAGTGGCTGTAACTTGTAACTGGGGAACATGGTTAATATATTATTCTATGCAAGTTTATGTAAAATGATGCTGGCATGTAAATGTATTCATATCTGTTTAACAAGGGAGTATGCTGGAGTCTGCTTCATGATGTTATCATGTGAAGTTGAATGGACCATTTGCTGCTCTATATCCAAACAGGTGAAGATTTAGTAGTTTCTGTATTATTAATCCTCTCTTCATGAATTTAGCAAATACCCTGGTAATTCTCCTTTTTAAGATCCTGCTGAATTTACTTTCTATTTTTGATCCTATTTTACTTTACAGTGCAAGCCTGTGCAAAGGCCTTAGGCTAGAGTATCTAAGATTTTTGCACAGTACCATATTTGTCAATGTGGAGCAGAGTGCGAGTTTGTAAATCTGGCAGGAGAAACGGATGTTAGGAATGGTGAGGGTGGAACACTTCAAGAAGGGTGTGGGACCTGTGGCAGGAAAGGAGTGCCAGGGGCAGGGGGTGGCGTGGGTGCAGACACACCCAGCCCTGAGACATCTGGCAAGGTCATTTGATTCCAAACAATTGGTTTAGTGATCATTACAGAATGTCTCTCTGGTGCTTCCCACTCCCTCCCCTCTCCCCTCCCCTTTTCCCAACCATGATTCCCCTCTTCCTGCCCCCTTCCCACTCTTAGTCCACCATTGAGACCCATATCTGAATCAGGTTTATCATCACTCATATATGCAATGAAATTTGTTTTTATTTTTGCAGCAACAGTACATTACAATGCATGAAATAACTACAGTATTGTGCAAAAGTCTTAGACATCCTAGCTATATTGGTTTTATATTGCTATATCTATACTCTATTCTTGGTTGGTGCAACTGTAACGAAACCCAATTTCCCTCGGGATCAATAAAGTATGACTATGACTATGACTATATATATACGCCTATGAATTTTGCACAGTCTTGTGTCTGTTCGAATCTTTCTTTGGCATTCTATTCTCTTTCTTTATTTTCTGAATAATATTTTAGAAAATCTTACTTGGCCTTCATATCATCATCATTGGATGCATGCTTTTAGCACTGGCTAGTATTTAGCTTGCAAATGTAGTGGTTAGCACAATGCCTTACAGTACCAGTGAGCGGGTTCAGTTCCTGCTGTTCTCTGTAAGGAGTTTGCACGTTCTCCCTGTGATCGCGTGGCCTTCCTGTGGGTCCTCCGGTCTCCTTCTACAGTGCAAGGTTGGCAGGTTAATTGGTCATTGTAAATTGTCCTGTGATTAGGCTGGGGTTAAATCGAGGGTTGCTGTATGAACCAGCTTGAAGGGCCGGAAGAGCCTTTTCCATGCTGCATCTCAATCAATCAATAAATTAATATAAGTTTAAAAAAAATATATAGCAATATTTTTGTTTCAAATTATACCTTTCAGTGCATTTCTTCCCAAGATGGAGCCAAGAATGAGATGAGATAGTTCAATAAGTTGCAAAAAGTAGAGAATCAGAATCATGTTTAATATCACTGGCATATGTAGTGAAATTTGTTGATATGCAGCAGCAATATATTGCAATACATAATGATAAAGAACTGTAAATATATGTATTTACAAAGTTAACTTAAATAAATATTGCAAAAAGAGAAAAAAAAGAAGTGAGGTAGTGTTCATGGGTTCAATGTCCACTGAGAAATTGGGTGGCAGAGGGGAAGAAGCTGTTCCTGAGTCGTTGAGTATGTGCCTTCAGGCTTCTGTACATCCTTCCTGATGGTAGCAATGAGAAGAGAGCATGTGCTGGATGATGGGGGTCCTTAATGTTGGATGTCGCCTTTTTGAGTCATTGTTCTTTGAAGGTCCTGGATGCTGAGGAGGCCGGTGCCCATGATGAAGCTGACTGAGTTCACAACTTCTCTGCAGCTTATTTTGATCCTGTGCAGAAGTAAAGATTAGATAACTTTATTGATCCCAAAGGAAATGACAGCATCACAGAAGCATTACAAACACACAGATATACAAATATACTAATATTAGAAGAGAAGTAAGAAAGAATAAAGAGTATGTTACCTCAAACAGTCTAACAGGAGGGAGTCATCACTTCCCCGGCGCATCATAGAGCCTAATGGCTGAGGGTAACAATGATCTCATACAGTGCTCTGTGGAGCAGTGCAGTTGTCTTAGGCTATTGCTAAAAGTGTTCTTCTGTTCAGCCAAGTTGACATGCAGAGGGAGAGGAACATTGTCCAGAATTGCCAGGATTTTCCATAGGATTCTTAAGAACATAACCAAATAAAATAACATGATGAGAGCATTGAACTAATGAATGTAAAAACACAGATAAATGTAAATGCGCAGAATCATGAGGTAAGAAAGTGAAAGCAACAACATAAAAGCACCCTTTCCAAGAACTGATTTGTTGTACTTATTACTTGATTACTTTCTTTAAAGTTGACATTATTTTTGCAATGTAGCCATTATAATTGCAGGTTCAGTGCTTAGGATATAATTTTCTATCTGCATTTAGGAATAAAACATGACAAATACAAGTTTGGCGAACAAGACATGGTGAGCTACTACATTTAATCAATGAAGTAGTTGTTGTTTATGACCATTGTGCATATGAGCCAACACTGACACTGAGCACAATGTCCTTTTAACATATTTCTAGTTTTTCTCATTTTCTTTGCTTTGTGGTTGCAGATGTCAAAATATACAGTAGTTAGGTATTTTAACCAAGCACTCAGTTTCATGTGCAATGCTTCAGGGCAGTGTCAGAAAAATATTCAATTATGGATGTTAGTGTAACAGAGATCCACTCTGCCTCAACCAGGATCTACACATGCACACTTTTCAGAGGAAACCCATTGGCTAATGATTAGTGTAAGGGCTAAAATCATTTAAAATAAATTTGAAATAAAATAATTTACCTAAACTGAAGTCAAATTTAATCTCCAAATAATGGTGTTTCATGCAGATCATTTTTAACTATGCTCATAATATTAGCCCAGACTTAAAGGTTTTTCCTGAATGTTTGCCTGAAAAGAAGTACGAAAATTATGAAAGCAATATAGCTTGTGGTGAATATGTAGTTTATAGTAATTTCTTGTTTTTGAAGTTGAATGGACATAGTGAAGTGGTCCTTCTGAATTCAATTTGGTCATTTTTGAAGCTTTTAAAAGGTTTTCATATATTTAAGATTATTCCAACATATCATTGTTAGTTTTCCTGCTTTTCTTCTTTTAAAGAATGTCAGAAACATTATGATACCTGGTCATCTCGTAAATATTATGATGGATAAAAATAGCCCTGTGGTTCACTACATACTGTCTTTCTACCTTTGGGCCATGGATTTGATTGCAGACTCAAATGATGGAATGAAAATCTCTTCTCAAAGCTGGCTATAGGGTTCACATATAAAATGAATTCCCATCAACCCATGAATCCACTATAAAACTGACTCACATCTCTACATAAATTAGCAATCTCACAGGAATGGCAAGGATTACGCAGGAAATGAAATATATAAAAAAAACACTTGTGGGGGTTGGTTGCTTTTATAAGGTTGGGGAATAAGACAAATTATTACAGCAGGCAGGAGGAAGTTTTATATTTGATATTTGCTTTGTCTGATGCCCAATGGTTTGCTTGGTTACACAGTGTAGCTGAAATTCTAGCACCGAGTTCGTACTTTAAGCAGTCCAACATTTGGACAATTGTACCCATCTACAAAGTCTATCTGTGCTATCATAATGAAGGTGTGTGATATGCATTGTAAGGACACAGGAAATGAAATCTAATATATTTTGCAAAAATCTTCCAACATTGAGATATTGAAATATAATACAATTCCACTTGAAGAAACTATTCATAAAATTCAAGTAACAAAGTTATTTATGACATGAAAGGTATTTTAAATGCTGAGGTGGCAATTACTTTTACTAATTTTCATTTCTGAGACTGAAAACATACAGTACAACTTTAAAAGTTATTTCTTATTTGTTCTGGATAATTTACAAATGGAATGCTTCAAACACATGATATGAATTAAGCTTTAATTGAATGCAACTAAGTAGCACTAAAATAAACTTTGCAAAAGTACAAATAAGTAAATAGCATTTGACCATGACGCTCAAAATAGAGGACTGGAATTGATCAGAACCAGGTTTAATGTCACCAGCACACGTCATGAAATTTGTTGTCTATGGGGCAATAGTGCAAGACAATACATAATAATAGAAACAAAACAGTAAACACACACGCACACACACACACAAATATATTAAATATTTAAATTATGTAAGTAGTGCAAAAATAGAAATATAATGTAGTGAGGTAGTGTTCATGGGTCATAAAAACATCTATATTATTTTTATATTTTGCTCTATAATTTATTGTTATAAAATATATTTTGTTCTTTTACAAAATATATGCTTTATATTTTACAAAATAGATCACCTCTCATTGGATTTAGTTCAATTTATTTCCCTACTTGGGGATTTTTATGTTTATTTCTATACTCAATGTCATCTATTTTTGTCTAGATATTTTCTAAACAAATGTAGCTGTATTCAGTTATTATAATTCAGTAATTTGTTCTGTCCATTATCTTAACAGGTGATTAACCAAATTGGGTAATATTTTTATTAAAGTAGCATGTACAGGAAATTAATATCACCATATTAGCAGGGCAGCAGAATCTCTGAAAGGCAGCAACGCAGGAAGCCATTTGACACGTTGAGTCCATACTGGTTTTATGCAAAAGCATTCCAATCATCCTCAAATTTTTTTTCGAGTAATTATCCATTTATTTTGAACACTACTCAAATCTGCATTTATGATCCACTATCCTGATGAAGGATTCCAAATGTAGTAACTAGTTGTTTTTCTTTCCATAGATGCTGTCTGGACTGCTGAATTTATCAAGAATTTCTGGTTTTATTTCAGATTTTCAGCATCTGCAGCTTATGTTTTGTTTCATCCATCATCCCATCTGGTGCTTTCGAGATCCCAGCCACTAACTGTATGAAAAATGCCTTTTCTCATATCATTTGTGGTGCCTTTGCCAGTTACCTTGACTCTGTGTTTTCTGGTCCTTAACCTTGCTGCCAGTGGAAGAGCTTCTTTCCAATTAGTCTATCTAGACCAGTAGTTCTCAACCTGGCTTATGGTATGGACCCCTACCATTAGCCAAGGGGCCTGTGGACCCCAGGTTGGGCAGCTCTGGTTTAGACACTTCTTGAGTTTAATTGTCAGAGCCCTAATCAATCACCTCTGTTCCAAAGGGGAAAAAAGAACACTTGTTTATTGTATTTACTTATTTAGGGAAACAGCATGGAATAGGTCCTTCAGGCGCTTCGAGCCACACTGCTCCAGCAACCCCCAAAACACTCAATTAACCCAAAACTAATCGCAGGACTATTTACAATGACCAATTAACCTACAAGGTACATGTTTGGACTGTGGGAGGAAACCAGATCACCTGGAGAAAACCCATGCATATCCTTACAGAATAGCGCCGGAATTGAACTCTGAACTTTGGAATTCCTTGAGCTGTAATAGTGTTGTGCTAATCACTACATTGCCATTGCACACATCATCAGTACCCATAGCATCTCCAGTTAATCTACGTAATTAAGTCTTTAATCTCCACATCTTCTCTAAGGTCTTCAAATCTTCCCTAAAATGTGGTGCTTAGAACTGGACCCAACAATACATTTATTGGTTGAGCATGTATTTTACAAAGACTCTCTGTCCTTCATAAAGAACTTCTTGCTCTGATACTCTATTTGCAAATCCTAGTTATTGTTCCATATGTTTTTGATTGCTTCCTCTAGCTGGTTTACTCCATTAGAGCAAATTCCCTGCACTCTTTCTAAAAATATGCCTTTCAGTTCTACTTCCTCTCTCCTGATCTTCCTCCTAAAATTTAACATATTTTGCTTTTCTTCTTTATTGTGTCACTACCAATTCCATCACACTGCCTGTATCCTCTTGAATATTTCAATGCAAGCTATTTAATTGATATTTAGTTTTCTATCTTTGATGTTGTACATAACCAAGGTCACTCCAGAGTCCCTTAGCCTACAAAATTCTGAAATCGAATATTATTGAATTTTAATTTTAATCCTATTAGATAACCATATTCTACAATCAACATAAAACACAAATGTTACTTCCAGGGACAGATGTTTTAGATGTATAAATGTATATACATGAAGATTTCTCCACCTAATGCTAATAGGAATCCTAAGCTGAGAAAATTACAAACAAAAAATCACCAACACTCAACCTTTGTAAATACGTCCTCAGCATCAAATACAGAAAAAGTACAATAATGTTAATAATAATATTTTCAACTCCAATTATTGGAGGTGATATATGTTTTGACCGGTTTAGCATTAATTGATTACAGTTGGAGCATATCCAGTAGATTTCAATATATTGCCTTACATATCAAATAGTCTTTCCTTAGGAAAGTACAGAGACGCTATTGAAAATGTAATACATTTAATTGTGCTTATTGATTTTATTGTGAACAAATAAAAGGTAAAGGAAAGTTCTTGCAAAATTGTTACCATGCACAAGATTAGACAATTGCATACATAAAGAGGAAAATCTTTCCATGCTACTTTTAAAGTAAAATGGTTAGGAGTATTCTAAAGTAATTCAATCCTAACTTTGATATTGAAATAAGTGCATATCTCCAGTCTTGCAAAGGTTACATCCAAACATTCAGTATTCAGTATTTCTCCTTCACAAACAATAACAGGATAATGCTTGGTTTCTGCCGTGGCTAATAATATGAGGTTATGTGGTTATGAACTCTGAAAATTCTGAGGATTAGCTGTTATTAAACATTTCTTAATAACAACAGGATATCTTTATGATTAGGGAATTGTTTCCATGAATTTAGAAGGGTACAGAAGGGTAGCAAAATAACTTTAAACTAATTGCTGAAAACGTTTTATATGAAACAGTAAGAATTCTTATACTAAGAGTATTCTAAAATAATTCAACCAATTTTGATACTGAAAGAGTTCCGTTTAAACATTTTTGGATTCAGTATTTTTCCCCTGGCAGCATGTTTTTCCCATCATGATTGTCAAATAGACCACAGAAAATTTTAATGTTTGGCTGAAATCCATGTATTTACAATTTACTTCCATCACATTTTATTGTGAAATGTCCTTAAAAGCATGAGTAAGTGGACAGGCTGAACAATATTTACTGAAGCATTATTTTAAAAACATGGATAAATGGAACACTGCACAAGTTAAGTATATATTCTTTCTGCAAAATATCTGAATCACTTTGGATTTGAATTACAGTTCATTAACTATCTCAAAAATGAGCACTATCTATATTTAACAATATATATTGAAAGCTACTCAGCTATAGATCTAAAATAAACATTATTTTCATAGAATACTTATAATTACACTAAAAAGATAATAATAAGTTAAACGTCTTTATCATATCTTTTGTCTTTAAACCATCAAAATTCACCATGTAAAAGGTACTGATCCTATTTAATTACCTCCTGGTATCTGGACTAACATCAGGAAGCGTGCTTTCTAAATAGTAAATACTAGATGTTCTTCAGCTATTCCACTTCAGTGACTTTCAAAATTTAAAAGTAGCTTGCATACCGCAGATGTACAGTACCCTGTCGAGTTATGAAGGGCTCGTGTTGCTTGAAACCATCCATCTTGTGAATTTCTGAAACATGAAACATTAAGAAATTTTGACGAAAAGGGTTTTTTTTTGTATTTTGTTTCTTCAGTTATTTGCACATACATATTGTAAGAGTGAATTTTTTTGTTTGTATCCTTTTTATGGTGGTGATGTGTGAATTCTTTAAGGACAAATTTACATACCCAATCGTGGGGTACACTACATTTATAAATCTGAATAATTCCTTAATAATACTTTCCACAGCAGTTTTTCCTCAATGGGTTGATAATGAAAATATATGAATACTGTTGTGTTTTTCAGCTTCTATGTAATTTTGGTCATGTTACTTTTTGACTAACGATGTGCAATTGTTATAAAATACAGATATTAAAAGGATAGTTGGAAAACAAACAAGCAATTAAACTGGTACAAATTCACTCTAGTTTTGCCATCCTGCCATTTAACTGCTGCATGGAGAATTAAAACAAAGAACTCTGGTAAAGTCTATGTTCTCGTGCACAACTGCCTTGAAGCAACAATGCAGGTTTAATTTATATGCAAATGAATACATAAATGGGAGAATAAGCTCTAGAAATAGCATGACAAGATGATAAAAAATGAAATGCATTTCAAAATTCCTTTTCTTGAAATATATACTGGCTGACTGGCAACTGGCCATCTTCTGATGAGATCAGAAGTAACTTTCACAGAATGGGGATGTGGACTGTAAGGGTGTTCTCTGGAAGTGGATAAAAGCCCCAACAAACATTTCTTGTGAGATCCAACATCAGGATAATTTCACAGTCTCGCTTCTGACTGCTTCGTCCTGAGTTGACCAGCAGCATGCAAGGCTGATCAAAGGCCATCGGAAACATCAAGTAGGAGTGAATGGGGTTAAAGTATGCTAATACAGGAGCTAAATTTACTTTAATCCTGTTATAATACAAGTTAATGCAGAAGTGGTGGAGGGGCTTTTTGCCTCTCCCCACTGATTCAGTAGGACCCCTGCAAACCATGAATAGACCCAGCTTCCTATTCTTTCTGCTGTTGGGCTTACTCTTTTGCAGATGCACACACAAGCCCCTCCTACTCCGTTTACTAAGTGTCAACACTCGGATGAGCAAGACTTCACAGTTCCTTAGATCAGTACTGTGTGACCTTCCACATTTAAGTACAGGACATTAGACTAAGCTTTCCATCTATTGTTTGAATTTGATTGTTTTTGGGGGAGGGTATTTCCAGATTGAAAAAATAACTTACCAACAGTTCTGTAATATGCATGACCATTTGTGCCTGTTGCCTTTTCAGAAATACTTCCAATTTTCTTTATTTTTGTTAAATTTAAGATTTTTTGTTTTAATTTTAAGCTTTATTTTAGTTAAATATAAGATTTTATGAATTGTAATTGAAGCTTAAAGATAAAATTTATGAATGTTTCCAATATTTCAAGAACAATTAAGGGCCAAAATGCTGCATTTTTATTTTTCAGATGTAAAATATGCAGGGATTATCACTTTTGGGAGCTAAGGTAGAATCATGCCTGAAATATATTCATTAAGGCATTGGCTCGGGTACGACTCAGGCATTCTTCATGACCACCTTAAACAGACATAAGACCCTTGCATGTGTTAACATCAGATTAAGGATAACTCCAAGAAATTGGTAAAAAAAATGTAGAGTTTACACTGGATAAATTCAGCTAGTTTCTTAGGGTCTGCAGTGGCCTTATCAATGGAGTTTTAGTGAACCCTCAGAGGCTACCTGAGACATGGTAAGTGAACTTTATTTTCATTTATATGAATATGGAACCAGGAGAAGTAAATGTGCTGTGCAGCAATACTACAGACCACTTCTGATCCAGGATCATTCCATTCAAAATACACCTGAATTCACTGTCATCAGGATACCTAAATAGCACCCAGAGCTTACAGTTTTCTGTTAATGAAATCCAAAGACCGATATTAAGTGATTCTTGGGTAAATCTGTCCAAGTTGGTATTGCAATAAACACGCACATAGCAGTTCTCCACTCAGACTTATGAAATAAAATGTTAGATGTACTTAAGTGAATCCAATCATGCTACAGCATGGAACGTTTAGCTACATTTGTGCTTTCATGAATTAGTGGAACCAACAGCTCATCAAATTTGATTCTTGAAATAATATTGTTTTTATCCCAGATATATCAGAATCAGGTTTAATATTACCAGCATATGTCATGAAATTTGTTGTTTTGTGGCAGCAGTTCAATAATAGAAAAAACAATGAATTACAGTACGTATATATTAAATTGTTAAATTAAATAATCAGTGCAAAAATAGAAATAAAGAAGTATTGAGGTAGTGCTCATGGGTTCAATGTCCATTCAGAAATTGGATGGCAGAGGGGAAGAAGCTTGAATCATTGAGTGTGTGCCTTTAGGCTCCAGTACCTCCTCCCGGATGGTAGCAATGAGAACAAGGCATGACCTGGGTGATGTGGCTCCTTAATGATGGGTACTGCCTTTCTGAGTCATCGTTGTTATATATGTATGTGTATAAAAAACATGTGTGTGTGTGTGTACACGCGCGCGCGCATATATTTCTGAACTATTGCCATTCCATAACATCTCAAAGTTGTGTTGAAAAGTAACTAAAAAGAGAAACTCCAGACCAATTTGGAACATATATTAATATAATGATAGCAAAAGCACCTACAATACAATGGAGGCAAAAATAAACTTACATTTCTGTCTTTATATAAAATTAAAATAACTTACTACATCACCCAGACAGCTTTAGCAGAAACATTTTGTGACACATGTCTGCCACTTAGTGGCATATGTCAATATTTTTTTCATTATAATTCTCAATTACTGTTTCATGCACGAAGATTGGTTCTATTTTGGACAACGCATTGAAGTTTTATTAGCATCTGTTTAAATGAAAATGCATTTGGCAGCTTGTTGTCAAATCTTGACTTGAATTTTCATCGAGTAGGCAATTTTTGCCCTGGCTTTTCTTATACCTGAAGTTTCATAAATGAAGAACAGTACATGCTAATTTTCATTAGGTAACATTTCAATGACATTTATAGAATTACGGGCCACAAAAATATGAAGGAAAAATGTGAAACATATTTTATTTGTAATGAGAGATGAAACTGGGTGTGCTTCCATTATATATTGACAACCTTCTTATTCATGGTTCTTAATATCTCCTAGCCCATCTTCACTGCTGCTTTTGTCCAATAATTAAACATAATTTACAGATTGGATGCTATTGATTGAAACCTGATGAGGTTTTTAATTAATGGCATTTGAATCCAGACTTTATTGTCTCACGAACAGTGGGTAGTGAAGATGTAAATGATATGGTACTTAAAAGACTTTTTAGGTTATAATTCATTTTTTTAATTATGCAATCTTTGACAACAAAATAGATAGAGAACCATTATAATGGGGTAAAATAACAGACAATTTAATTTTTATATTCACGTTTAATTTAAAATGAATTAACCAAGGTGAATTGTTTTTAGATTGTATTTCAGAATTAATTAGTTGCATGGCTTATTTATTTTAAAAATGTATCACTTATGCAGTCACAAGTATATTACACAGCATATTATAATCAAATATATACTGTTAATTTATATAATTCAAAATCACACGTGATATCTTAGTTATATACTGCACAACAGCTGGCTTGAGCGTGATACATCCTGATTGTCTTGGGTTGTGACTCACAGTGGCCTAAAAATGATTTACAGCGTGATTGACAAGGTTGTAGGACATAACTTATAACAGGAAACAATAGCTTAGTAATGTTTGAGATCACATCTTCAGCTCTATTTGATGTTGGGATGAAAGGTAAAATATTTCATTTGTTTGTCTACTCCAAGTAATGCAATTTCATCATGTTTCAATATTCAAACAATCATTTAGATAATGATTCTTGAATCATAATATTTATAGTAGACCCTCCGATGATCAGGGTCGACCATGGATGTTGCACCCTGGCTATCTATGCAAGCCAGAACAGAGCGATATGGAGAGAAAGCTGTTGCCTATGTAGCAGGCACTCTCTCTCCACACAGCTGATGAATTCACAGGAGCAGCAGAGACCGATAGAGCTTGGCACCAGCGGTGTTGCAAGGACGGCCATTCAGCGTTGAATTCAACATAGGAGTGCCTTAGGACTCCAGCTTCAGTCTTTTCCTCGGGGGTTTACTCCTGAAGCCACGAGCAGTTATAGACACAAGGCGGTGGAGGCTGGAGATCAGTTTTTCTTCTCCTAGATGAGCTGCCAATCATGGCGGACAAAGCTTATCTGCACAAAGCGACTGGTTTTAAGGCGCCAATAACCCATATTTTCCCCTTCTCTTGTCAGTAGTAATGGTTCTGCTGGGCACAGTACCTAAGCCGCACATGAAGGCCTTGGTTATTAGAGGCTATTTGAGTTGCACACCACTGGGACATTTAATACATAGTGGGAGCTTATCCCCACCACCACCCCTGGCTTAAGGAAGCAATCACAGTATCAAAACTGTGAGAAAAACCAGAGAAATAATAATGGGGGCCAAAGAGATGGCAGATGAACCAAATGAGTATTTTGCATCAGTCTGCACTGTGCTGATACTAGCAGTGTGCCGGATGTTGAAGGGTGCGATGGAAGGGAAGTGGGTGCAACTACTATTACAAGGGATGGGCTCCTCAAATAGATGAAAGTCCCAAGGGTACGTAAGTCACCTGGACCAGCTGAACTGCACACTAGGATTCTGAAAAAGGTAGTGGTAGAGATTATGGAGATAAAGTAATGATCTTTCAAATATTATCGGACTCTGGCATGGTGCCAGAGGACTGGAAAATTGCAAATGTCACTCCACTCTTTAAGAAAGGAAGAAGGGAGCAGAAAGGAAATTATAGACCAGTTAGCCTGACCTCAGTGGTTGGAAAGATCTTGGATTCAATTGTTAAAAATGATGTTATGGAGTACTTGGTGACATGGGACAAGATAGAACAAAGCCAGTATGGTTTGCTTAAGGGAAAATCCTGCCTGACGAGCCTGTTGGAATTCTTTAAGAAGTTTACAAGTAGGTTAGATAAAGGGGCTGCAGTGGATGTTGTATATTTGGACTTTCAGAAAACCTTTGACAAGGTGCCACACATGAGGCTGCTTACCAAGTTAACAGCCCATGGTATTACAGGAAAGTTACTAGCATGGAGAGAGCATTGACTGATTGGTAGGAGGCAGTGAGTTGGAGTAAAAGGATCCTTGTCTGGTTGGCTGCCAGTGACTAGTGCTGTTCCACAGGGGTCGGTGTTGGGACCACTTCTTTTTATGGTGCGTGTAAATGATTTAGATGATGAAATAGATGGCTTAGTTGCCAAGTTTGCAGATGCGAAGATTGGTGCAGGGGCAGGTAGTGTTGAGGAAACTGATAGGCTGCAGAAGGACTTGGACAGATTAGGAGAATGGACAATAAAGTGGCAAAGAAATACAATGTTGGAAAATACATGGTTATACACTTTGGTAGAAGAAATAAATATATAGACTATTTTCTAAGTGGGGAGAAAATTAAAAAATCTGAGCTGCAAAAAGACTTGGGAGCCTTTGTGCAGAACACTCTAAAGGGTAACTGGCAGGTTGAGTTGGTGTTGAGGAAGGCAAATTCAATCCCAGCATTTATTTCAAGAGGTCTAGAATACAAGAGCAAGGCTGTGATGCTGAGGCTTTATAAGGCACTGGTGAGGCCTCATCTTGAGTATTGTGAACAGTTTTGGGCTCCTCATCTAAGAAAAGATGTGTTGACATTAAAGAGGGTTCAGAGGACGTGCACAAGGATGATTCTGGGAATGAAAGGGTTATCATGCAAAGAATGTTTGATAGCTCTGAGTCTGTACTCACTGGATTTTAGAAGGATGAAGGCGGGGATCTCAATGAAATCTTTCGAATGTTGAAAGGCCTAGACAGATTAGATGTGGAAAGGATGTTTCCCATGCTGGGGGAGTCTAGGACTAGAGGGCACAGTGTCAGGGTACGTGGGGTTCTGGATTGGACACAGTGTCAAAGATTACAGGAGAAGGCTGGGGAGAGGGGCTGAGGGGGAAAACAAAAGGATCAGCCATGATTGAATGGCGGAACGGACTTGATGGGCCAAGAGACCTAATTCTACTTTTATGTCTTATTGTCGAAATGAAAAACTATGTGAATTTTGATATCTAATAATATATCCAATCTCATCACCATTTCTGTGGATATTTTTTTCTTTTTGGTGTTTAAAGTGAGTCTCATCTTCTACTTTCCACCTTAGCAGCTATTGTTAACATCAACACATCCTAAATTGCATTTTACATAGGCAGAATCACAAGGAATGTTTCTCAATCCTGAAATACTAAACAGTAATTGACATACATCAGGCCTTATCACACTGAAACACCGCAAAGCCATTCCCATAATGAATTATGGCCAATAATTCATTGCACTAATGAGTCTTAACACCAACTTCAGAAATGCACCCCTGCTGTACCAGTGTGAATTTTCCCACTTCCAATGTTAGCCATTCTAATGATTCTGAATGTGAGTGCCAATTTAATGCCAATTTATGTTTGAACTCACAGGGAACTTGATTGTGAATGCCCAAAGGCATTTCATGTCTAACCCATACTGCTAGGAAGGAAAGGAGATATTTCATCCCATCTGTCTGCACTGGATTAGAGCTGGTATCCCAGATGAATGCTAACGTAGTATATCATGCACGGACCCTTGCTAATCGACTGCTTTTTAAAGTTTGAGGAAAGATCAGAATCAAGTTTAATATCACTGGTATATGTTGTGAAATTTGTTATCTTTATGGCAGCAATACAATGTGATACATAATAGAGAAAAAACTCAATTTGAGTAAATATATATATATATAAAATAGTTAAATATGTAGTGCAAAAAATAGAAATAACAAAATAATGAGGCAATGTTCATGGGTTCAATGTCCATTCAGAAATCGGATGGCAGAAGCTGTTCCTTTAGGCTCCTGTTCCTCCTTCCCAATGGAAGCAATGAGAAGGGGACATGTCCTGGGTGATGGGGCTCCTTGATAATGGATACCACCTTTTTAAAGCATCGCTCCTTGATGGTGTCCAGGATACAATGGAGTCTGGTGCCCATGATGTTTACAACTCTCTGCAGTTTATTCTGATTCTGTGCAGTCGCCCCCATGCCAGACGGTGATGCAGCCAGTTAGAATGCTCTCCATGGTACATCTGTAGGAATCTGTGAGTGTTTATGGTGATATAACATAGATTGTGTCCTCAATATTATTTCTATAGCATGTTCAATGGACCTTGCTTCATTTGGAAAGATTACATCTATTTAATACAACATAATCATCACTGATCAAGAAAAAGATACAGCTAAAAGTTGAATGAAGACAAGAAATAATGTATAGAAAGCCCATAATCTTTAGGCGTGGGAGTTTATATTTCACTTTAGCCAGTAACATGACAAGAAGCAGAGAGGAAAGGGCCTGAAATTAAGAATTAATATCAAGTTGTTCTCCTGGTAAATGGCACTGGACCACAACCTCGGGATTCACAAAATGCATTCATTTGTAAAGCAGTGTAGAACATAAGAATAATGAAGTACTGAAATGAGTTTGCAATTTTATCTTAGTTTCACATCGCAGCACTTATTTCTGTTAAGAGGTTTACCCAGGCACGAGCTCAAGCAGCTGAACTTAATGGAAGTGCAATTTGGTAAGTGTGCTCTTTTTTTATACAACTTTAATGCTATCAATTTTCTTACAGATAATTGGTTAGTGTATAAAACCCATCAATATTTAAGAAAAAATATCTTTTGTAGTGTAAATGTATACTTCAGAATATAATAACTGAAATAATGTGCTGATCCATTGCGATTAATTGCATTGTAATGATAATCATCATATGCCTGGAGTTTTGTTATTAATAATCAGGTATTTTAATTCATTCCAAACTAAAATTACTAACTCTAATTGATTGTAGGGTTTAATTAACATTAACAGCAATCTTCTATCCTGAACTTAATTGGTGTTATTGTCCGGCACTCAGATTGTAATTCTTTTAGTGTGGGATTGAGGGTTTTAGGTTTCTTTCAGTATACTGAGCAACATTCATGAGCTGATATGAATTAGGACAGAAGAAAGGGGTCGTCTCTTAGCTAATCAGATAGGAGACTTCCAATTGTTTGAAAAAGTAGGTGCATGTAAAACGTTAACTTGTGTGAGGAAACTGAAGTTAGATGTTAGTAGACAAGAAAGTAATATGTTCAGGAAGGGCTGGAGAACTAAGTTCTTCCCCAAAGAATGGTGTGGCTGTAGATTGGGGGCTCCCACCCTGGGGGTTCAAGGACCCCCCTGCTTTATGTCCATGACATAAAAAAGGTTGGGAACCCCCGTGACAGAGCGTGCTAGTATAGGTTATGAGACATGTAGCATTGGGACGGAGAAGGGATAAGTAGATAAGCACATGAAGGAGAAAGGAATACATAATCTTGATTGCACATGATAGAGTCAAAGGAAGATTGGTGGCAGGGGTTATAGCATTACATACAACACTGCAAAAGCCTTAGACGCATATACACAGTGTGCACGTTTATCTACAGTGACCAAGACTTTTGCGCAGTACTGTATTTGTCAACATGGAATGGAGAGCGAGTAGGTAAATTTGGCAGGTGCAAAGGGTGTTGGGAATGGCGAGGATGCAGTGCCACAGGAATGGGCGGACCGGTGGCAGAGAAGGAATCCCAGTATGGTGGATTAGGTGCAGGTGCGGACGCACCCAGCCCCGAGATGCCAGGCAAGGTCATTTGATTCCAAATAATTGGTTTATTGATCATAACAGAATGTCTCCCTGGTGCTTCCCACCCCCACCCCTCTCCCTTCCCCTTTTCCCTCTCATGATTCCCCTCTCCCTGCCCTCTTCCCACTTTCAGTGCACAATAGAGACCCATATCAGAATCAGGCTTATCATCTCTCACATGTGTCATGGAATTTGTTTTTCTTTTGCGGGTACAGTACAGTTCAATGCATAAAATTACTACAGTACTGTGCAAAGCTCCTAGTCTCCCTAGCTGTATATACTGCATATGTGCCTGAGACTTTTGGTCAGTACTGTATGGAGAGGGGCAATACTGACAATGCTGTTGTTCCTGAATCCGTGAGAATACATGCCTTCTCCACTGCTGTGGGCTGTTTTACTGGGAACTTGAACCCAGCAGTCAATGGTTCCCGTGGCTCGGTGTAGCTAGGCAGGTTTTGTACATACTGTGCAAAGGTCTTAGGCTCCCGATCTATATTTCTTCCTAAGACTTTTGCACAGTACTATAAAGGAATTACTCTGAATGATATATTCCTCTGGTGTACTGTTTAATAATCAAAATAACCTTTTTAATTGCATATGATTTCCCTTTGAAGAGTTTGGATACACTAACTCAAACATAGTCCTCATTAGATCATGTATCCCTTAAATATACTATCCTCTATGTTACAAATCCCAGATCTAAATCTGGTAAGGATACTTAGAAACCATTTTGTAATAATAAACCAAAAACAATATTAGGTATAATTGGTTGGCTATTGACCATATGGTTCATTTACAGTCAATATTTGAGTAACAATCCCACAATTAATTTTGTTTACTACACCCCAGTGAATCTCTCTGAGACAATGGCTACATTCAATTAAGTGGCATAGTAGCATAGTGGTTAGTACTATGCTTTACAGTACCATGCGACCATTCTTTGTACGTTCTCCCCACGACCGCATGGGTTTCCTCCCACAGTCCAAACATGTACCGGTTGGTCATTGTAAATTGTCCCGTGATTAGGCGAGGGTTAAGTTGGAGGCTTGCTGGGTGGTACGGCTCAAAGGGCTGGAAGGGCCTATTCCACATTGTAGCTCAATAAAAAAAATAAAACAATTAAATATAAAGAGGTTGGCGCAAAATAAATAGTGAGACATTAGAAATGAACAGAAACTTTCACAATTACCTAGATAAAAAAATGTCTCTTTAATTAACCTAAACATTTATTAGTAAAACAGCCTCAAGCAAATTAAAACCAGAAGTTTAATAGCCAGGGCTTCTCCCTTTAATACAATCTTTATGTCAACTCAATTATTTCATAAAGCTTAAATTATCAGATTCTATTACTTCTAATAATGATGCTTTGAATTTGGGAAATTCTAGTTAAGCCTAACCTATAATTTAAGAAATAAGTATTGACTTTGACAGAACCACACACCAAGGATTACTAATGCTAGACGATTCTGGATTGATTCTTCAGTTGTAAGACAAGTCAATACTAGAATCACAGTATGCTAAAATATATTCAAACATACTTCAGATGATCAATTTAATAGACAAGTGTTAATATGAGGCACCTTATTCAGACCTGTTACAGATGGAGACACCGTATTTTGAATGATTATATTAAACAAAGAATAAGTGAACCTATTTATTTGTAATGAACCCCATATAAATGCATATGTTTGATATTTTAATGTTTATATTTTTTGAGGAATTTGAATCAAGCATGTAAGAGCTAAGCATATTTGAAATACATGTCACATAAAAGTCCACAATGGGAGAATTTAATACACTGCGTGAAATTATTAGTTGCTCTGCTGCTGAAAGTGTAATTGAGCTCAAAATGATGTAAAATAACTTGACAATAAATGAAGTGATTTAACTGAAGAAAGGAACAATATAACTTACAACATTTACTTTCTCAATCAATGGCTTACTGATATACGACTGGAGATAAAAATTCTGGAAAGATTTTCTAAGTGATAATGTAGTCCCATTGTTTAATTGGATGTTTGAGGGATAGTCTGTCCTGTTTACTTTACTTACTGCCCATTACGCTGCTGGCATTTAGGGCAGCAATGAAGGTCCCCCATCTCTGTCGATGTTCAGGGCTTCCTTCATCGTGTTGGTAGCTTCCTCGCAGTTTTCGCTACTGTCAGTCATGCAAGTCCCAGGTGGAGGCTCAGGAATACTGTCACTCTCAGATGTAGAAGGATTCTTCATTGCTGTTTCTGTAACAACTTTGTTTTACCAGTCAGGGTTGTTAGCCCTGATCTGAAAACCCGAACCTGGAGCATCGGAGAGCCAGTCTTAGTCTGGTGTCTACCCTTTGACCTGTTTAGCATGGGTGACCCTACCAAGAGCCAAAGCATAAAGCCTTGACTCCAGCCGACACCGCTCTCTGGGTTATCGAGGTACACAATCTTCCATACCACAACAAGGCTGATGACTTCCTGGAGAGTATGGCCTACTTTTTATGCAGAATTCCTATGCCTTAACTTTTGAATGTGTGAACTGGCTGCAACGATGGTACCTTCTGCTTGAAGGGTATTTCTTTACAATGTCTATTGACTTATGAGAACATAACAGTGGACTGTTAAATTCCCTGCAATCTAATTTCAGTTAGACTGGATAAATTTTGCACCTCATAACTGATGCTTCCATTCCACCTAGCATACATCATCGCACAGTATTCTGATGCAGCCTTTGAAGTTACTAGTTATGCTCAACAGCAATGGAGACTGTCTTTTTCCATAATATTAAGAAAGAGGTACAGGAGCTTGAAGACAAACACTCAACATCTCAGAAACAGCTTTTTCCCCTTTGCCATCAAATTTCTGAACCCATAAACTCTTTCTCATAACAACACACATCAAAGTTGCTGGTGAACGCAGCAGGCCAGGCAGCATCTGTAGGAAGAGGTGCAGTCGACATTTCAGGCCGAGACCCTTCGTCGACTGCACCTCTTCCTACAGATGCTGCCTGGCCTGCTGCGTTCACCAGCAACTTTGATGTGTGTTGCTTGAATTTCCAGCATCTGCAGAATTCCTGTTGTTTGCATTTAAAAACTCTTTCTCATATTTTGTTTTCACTCTTTTTTGCACTACTTAATTAATTAATTTTTTTATATACTTTCTGTTGTATTTTATAGTTTTCATTATTATGTACTTCATTATACTGCTGCCGTAAGACAACAAATTTCACAAAATATGCCAGTGATATTAAATCTAATTCTGATCACTTGCATGAAAACTGTTAGTGTATACTAGGTATTGACCATTTTACATTTTCGGAATTATTTGCCCATATTACGGTATTTGTAAGCTTATTAGTAAAATCTGAGCCGTGCTGACAGGACAGGATCTGTTACTCATGCCGCTGTCCTTGGGAAGGTGTTGGAGGATTGCCTTGGTGAGTTGTTGCAGTGTTTACAGTGTGGATTCTCTCATTGTGCAGCTGGATATGGAGCTCAGGAATGAGGAAAAACAATCTCGTTCAAATCAGCAAGGCAGGCATCAAGGAATTTGATTAAAATTCTAGTCAAGGATGACCTCAGGAGTATTGATGTGGGGTACTGGGCAAATTTTATCACAGAGAGGCTATACTTAATTAGGAGTCTCAGGAGGTTTAGTATGTCACCAAAGACTCTTACAAATGTCTATAGATGTATGATGGAGAGTATTCAGCCAGCTTCAACAGGCACAACCTCAAACAAGAGAAAATCTGCAGTTGCTGGAAATCCAAGCAACACACACAAAATTCTGGAGGTACACAGCAGGCCAGGCAGCACCTAGGAAAAGGCCTAAAACGTCAACTGTACTCTTTTCCTAGATGCTGCCTGGTCTGCTGAGTACCTCCAACATTTTATGTGTGTTGCTTGGGCACAAGCTCCTCACCATCAATGACATCTTCATGAGGCAGTGCCTCAAGAAGGCAGTATCCATCACTAAGGACCCTCACTATCCAGGACATGGCCTCTTCTTGTTGCTACCATCGGGGAAGAGATAATGGAGCCTGAAGCCCCACACTCAACAACTTAGCACCAGGTTCTTCCAAAGATTACGCTGAAGGAATGTAGTATGTTGTCTACACTGTATCATCCTTTGGAAAACTTTTCTTAATTTAGACAACAGCCTCCACATGTTTTTCAGTAGAACTGGGTTGGGAGTGAGATTGCAATGTCTAAATGCATTGCCTGGCTTAATACAGGTTGCTCATACAATTTCATTCTTTCTCATTTCATCACAACAATTAAGCAGAGTTGATTAGCTTGCTAACAGCCAGTTAAGAGTCAATCACGTTAATGGTTCTAGAGTCTCATACAGGTCGGACTGGATTGAATTCCCCTTCAGGAAAGCATTAGTGAATCAAATACATTTTAATGACTATTTGATTTGACTCATCCCACTGAGATGCAACACAGAGCGTCATAGGAAGTCATTCCTGCCTGTGGCCATCAAACTTTATAACTCCTCCCTTGGAGAGTCAGACACCCTGAGTCAATAGGCTGGTCCTGGACTTATTTCCTGGCATAATTTACATATTACTATTTAACTATTTATGGTTTTATTACAATTTAATTATTTATGGTGCAACTGTAATGAAAACCAATTTCCCCCGGGATCACTAAAGTATGACTATGACTATACTTTTGTAGGTAATCTCACTAATTATTGTTTTGGTTCTTTTTAATTCCAAGTTATTAATTTGTGACATTGTGACCTGCACTCAGAACTGGATCACCAGCCCTATAACAACCACTGAGCCACCACCATGCCCATAGTGCCAAGACTAAATCTGATGCCTTGTTTGCTGCTAAGTAGTTATCTATTTTTGATTGTAATGTGTTTTGGTGTGGCGGCACTCAATGTCGTGCTAAGATATTTCTCGGGAGGTAGGAGTCAGCACTTGGCTGCTATGTGATGAACTGAGACTGAGGCTATGGGCCTGCTCTGGCTTCTCCAGGCACCGGGTCTATGAACTCCATTTCATTCTGAATGCTGTTGCTGGCTTTTATTGTCTGCATGATTGTGTTTGTTTTCTCTCTCTGCTTTTAGTCTTTTGGTCTCTTTTAATTCGGTTCTTTTGGGCTTCTTGTTTTGTGGCTGCCTGTAAGCAGAATCTTAAGGTTGTATAATTTATACAAACTTTGATAATAAATATACTTTGAACGTTAGTTCTGGGATGACATAAAGACCTGGGTGGGTTATGGTACCAGATTTTCTTCACTACTGGATATTAACTACAGTAATCATGTTCACTATTACTGAGGCTAGCTTACAGATACCAGTTATCATCTGTAAATGTAGATTTACTTTACATTAATGTAACTATGCACTACTATTCATATATCAAATTGAAGTTTTTCTAAATATTAGCTTTTAACACTAAAATTAACAGTGATTTATACATACAATCATTATATTAATCATGCTTCCATATTGTATTTGTTTCATTGTTAAATACCTTGATTCCAATCATATCAAGATTGTTGGTTCAGGCCTCTGAATAACTGATTCAGTACAATAGTAACTTAACTTTCTTTAATGCCGTATTTTTCTCTGTCAACCAACAGCTCAGATTCTCTGATTTGTAAATCACAACCAATTTTGTAGAAACATCTTGCTTTTTCCTTTTGTTATCTCCCTCCCACGGTACATCCCCCAAATATCCAATATGATGCGTGCTTTGTCCTCAGCAGTACATTTACTCCATGTGCTCACATTTTAGCTGTACAACTGCTATTTCCACAGGCTTCTGATGCTCCAGAAAAAAAAAGTAGATGCAAGAATTATTTGGATGTTGCAGACTTAAATCTTTTAGAATACTGTTTGATCATGAATGTATAGAGAACAGGGATATAGTGTGTACCCCTGTACTACACAGATAGATGATCAGGTTCCTTACAAACCTCATGTTAATATTTTGAGGTAATTTATCCCCCCTTAATGGTTTCACAATCATTTCTGAAACAATGAGACTGGCACTATTTGGGTTGTTGGAACAAACCTTTTACTGAAACAGGAAAGCTTAAGGTGAATTGAATAATGCACCTTGTACCTTTCTGGATAGGATTAGTAAACTGTGAGTCCATAAGATACAGGAGCAGGATTAGGCCATTTGACACATCGAGTCTGCTCCACCATTTCATCATGACTGATCCATTTCTTTCTCAGTCCCATGCCTTCCTCCCGTAGCCCTTCATGCCTTGTCTAATCAAGAACCTTTCAACCTCTGCCTTAAATATACCCAATGACTTGGCCTCTACAGCCACTTGTGGCAATGAATTCCACAGATTCACCACTCTGGTAAAAGACATTCCTCCTCATCCCTGTTCTAAATGGATGTTCCTCTATTCTGAGGCAATGTCCTCTGGTCTTAGACACTCCCACCATAAGAAACATCCTCTCCGCATCCACTCTATCAAGGCCTTTCAACATTCAATAGGTTTCAATGAGATCCCCCCCTCATTCTTCGGAATTCTAGTGAGTCCAGACAAAAAGCTATCAAACGCTCCTCATATGATAAACCTTTCAATCCCAGAATCACTTTCATGAACCTCCTTTGAACCCTCTCCAATATCACCACATCCTTTCTTAATTAAGAGGCCCAAAACTTTTCACAATACTCCAAGTGAGGCCTCACCAGTGCCTTATAAAGCCTCAATATTACATCCTTGTTTTTATACTCTAGTTCTCTTGAAATAAATGCTAACATTGTATTTGCCTTCCTCATCTCCGACTCAGTCTGCAAATTAACCTTCAGGGAATCCTGCATGAGGACACCTAAGTCCCATTTTACTCATCAGATGATTGAATTTTCTCTCCATTTAGACTTTGCTAACCATCCCAAGAGATTCAGTGGTAAAGAGGATTGAAGCTTTTATTGCTGTGTTGCTGGTGTCAGGCCTCCAGGAGAAAGCATATGATCAGGAGGGAGGGAGGTGTCTGGGAATTGTTTGCCATTTATTTCACACAAATTGCTGGCATAGAAAATATCCACGAACACAGATCCAAACATACCCCAATTTTTTTTAATATATACATTCAGAGTCAATGCTTTTCTACATCACATGTGGTTAAGCTTTCTTTTTGTTGTGAGAACATTATGCACAGCCTGTGTTGGACACATAGCTCCAAGGAGGATTAGCGGAGGTGGAACTATACAGTAATGATACCTGTTAAGTTTTTGCATGGTGTGCCTGGCAGCATGTGACTCTGAATCTCTATGTTTTCTGGTTATTGACTACCATGCTGTGAATAGCAAGGAAAAGGTTAACAAACCAAAGGAAGCCTTAAACTTACCATAACTGTGAGACCTGCTCATTCCATCTCAATATTCAGCAAAGCTAGGTTCTAAACCTTATTTTTGCTGGAATCTAGCAGTGAACTTTTTAAGAGTAGGCTGGAAGTACAAAATAATTTTCAGAATTGACATCAATTACATTCCAGCAAGCTATTTTGATAAAGTAATCATAGATATTTTGCTAACTCTTCCTTCAGTTAGTCCTGACGAAGGGTCTCGGCCTGAAACGTCGACTGTACCTCTTCCTAGAGATGCTGCCTGGCCTGCTGCGTTCACCAGCAACTTTGATGTGTGTTGCATAGATATTTTGGGATATTATCAGACCTACTTTGTTGTTTTCATACTTGGAGCAAAATGATGAGTTGTTTATCTTTGGTCCAGAGATGCTCCCTTATGTTACCTATCAGATAACTCTTACTCTTATCAGGTTGGTCCTCCAAGAGGACCATAACCTTGTCATGGTTTGGAGGCTTGCATGCCCCAATGACCTGGAGAACTACGTTGGCTGAGTCAGGGCCTTGTGCATTGGCTCTTGGTAGGGTCACCCACGCCAAACAGGTCAAAGAGTAGAGGTTAGACTAAGAGTGGTCCACTGGTCCTCCAGGTTCAGGGGTTCAGCTCAAGACTAACAATCCTGACTGATCAAAAAACAATGGCTACAGAAACATCAATGAGGAATCCTTCCTTACAGACAGAGATGGAGGACCTTCATTGCTATCCTAAACTCCAGCAGTGTAATGGGCAGTATGTTAGTTATAAGGTGTGGGTGCTGCTTCGTTAAATTTCCAGGCCATGCTATCTGTAATCAAGCAGAGAAAATTATAGACTGTTCTGCAGGAAATTATTGGAAATGAGTAATTTTTACACTACAGGTAATTTAAAGAGATTTTATGTTACACAATGCACACTAAGTGCTTTGCAGAAAATTGTCTTTATAATTGAATAAAAATACAATCTGAAAACTATAATCTGCAATATGAAATATAAACAATGTAACAGCACATAATGGGTCAATGATCCTTAGGCTGATTGTCTAGTGATTAAAATCTTGCCTTTGAATAACACGGTAAAAGTTTTAACCTGGGACATGAATTTTCAGTACTTTCATTGGACACTAATTTTGGTATTAACATTGTTTTAAGATTTTAATTTGTCTATTGGGATACAGTGCTCTGGACCTTTGAGCCAGGCCACCCAACCTAGCCTAATCACAGGACAATTTACAATCACCAATTTACCTACCAACTGGCACGTCTTTAGACTGTGGGAGGAAACTGGAGGACCTGGAGGAGACCCACATGGTTACGAGGAGAACAGATAAAGACCTTACAGGCAGAGGTGGGAAGTGAACCCAGGACACCTGCACTGAAGAGCATTGAGTTAACCACAGTGCTACCATGCTGCCCTTGTAATGTGACAATAATCTGACAAATATGCAGAAAATTCAATGGAATGGTCAAGAATCCAAAGGTTCAAAGTAACATTTTATTGTCAAAGTATGCATGTACAACATAACTCTGATATTTGTCTTCTGCAGATAGCCATGAAAAACCGTGGGAGTAATTGAAAGAAAAGGCATCAATCACTCTCCCCACATGAAAAGGCAAGAGAAACAAAACTTGCAAACCTCAACCACCCCCCCCCCCACACTCTCCCTCACACAAAAAAACTAAGAGATTGCCCACATGGAAAACAGCAGCTGGAACATCAAAAATGTCAAACCACCAATCCCTTCCCTTGCAAAAAAACAGCAAAAACATCAAAACCCCAAAACCCTCCCTTGCAAAAAAACAGCAACAACATCAAGACCCCAAATCCCTCCCTCATATAAAAACAGTGACATCAAATCCCCACAATAAAGAACAGCGCCAATAGCACCAAACCTCCACACACAAAAACAAGCAGATTGTGCACACTGGAAAACCAACAAAAACATCAGACCAAAAATCCTCTACCCCTTCCTTGCACACAGACCAACGCAGAACCCCAACCTGCCAATCGGCAACCAGAAAGAAAACACAGAAAACTGAAGGAAGTAATACAAACTACAGTCCAATAATCACATAAATCTTAGAATTTCGAAAACATCCTCTGAGCAGAACCGAGGAGAGCAGCCGCTCAAACTCAGTCTTTCTGCGAAGAGTAAAAGTTGTGATGCTGACCTGTGAGCTTCTGAATGCTGCCAACCATGTGTGAATCCAAACCTGAACTTTAGAAGAACTCAAGTTCACCTTATGGTACCCTATTTTAACTATTCAAACCTTTTGAAATAGAAAAAGCAGACAAATCTCAAACACACATGAATTACACCATAGACTGAATTGCAGGAGAGTCAATGCCTTTTTGAAGAGCATCCACTACAACATTTTCTCCCTGAGCACAAGTCTATTTTCCTCAAATTTGTGAAGTTGGAAGTCCTGGGCATTATTTTTCACAATGAGCTTTAAACCCCAAAAAATTTTTGATGTGTACAGTAATTGCAGATATGTCTTGTGGTTGCTGAAGATCAGAAATCCAAGTCCCATGCCATCACTGCAGGCGTTCCTCAGGGCAATGATCTTAGCCCAACCTTATTCAACTTCTTTATTCAAAGACCTTCCATCAGTGTGGAGATTTGCATTTCCATTTGTAAACCTTCAGCACGTGATGACAACAATCATGTGTGGGTTGTTAAAGGAAAGGCAAAATTTGCACCACAAAAGTTCCAGTCAATGGCTGTGTCTATCACAAGAAAGTCAAATCACTCACCCTTGACATTCAGTGACAGCACCAAGTTCTCCGACATTAATGTATTGGCATTGCCACTGGCCATAGCCTCAATTGAACCAACAGCATACAGCTGGCGACAGGGGAAGGTCCAAAACTGAATATCTTGCAGGAAGTGCTTTATGTCCTACCACCCTAAAGTCTTTCCACCATCTGCAACACACAAATCAGGATGGTGATGGAATACTTTCCAGATGCCTGAGCAAGTTTAGTACTTGTTAGAAGCTCAATACCATTCAGGGCAAAGTGATGCTTAATTATCACTCCAATGACTACCAGAACCATTCATCCTATCATCGCTGGTGCATAATGGCTGCAACGTCGACCAGTTGCAAAATGCACTGAAGTTGCTTGCTTGGTCTACTCTGCCAGCACCTCCCAACCCATGCCATCTACCATTGAAAAGGACAAGAGCATGGAAACAACACCCATAAACATCAACATAATTAGGAAATATATCACTGGTTCATCATTGAAGCTGGATTTGATTCCTGGTATTCCATCCCTAACAGCTTTATAGTGGAATCTTCTTCAGAAGATCTGTGCTGGTTTAAGATGGAGGCTTCCCACCACCTTCTAAATAGGGGTTCCTAACTTGGGGTCCACAAACCCCTTGCTTACTGGTATTGGTCCATGGTACAAAAAAGCTTGGGAACCCCTATTCGAAAGGGAAATTAATGAGTGTCAATCAATGATGGCCTCTCACAGTGATGCCCAGATATAGAAAATTCTACAAATAAAAAAAGACTCCAATTTCCTTTCGTACTTCTGCCACTCTTAGATGAAATTACTTCAATACTCTCTGTCAGTCCTTAATTGTCACCATCAATCAACTCCAGTTTATCTAAATCTCACAGTCTCCCTTTCATCTTAAGCCAAGTTCTGCTTGCCATTATGCAATCCTTGCTCTTTTCTGTCCTCCAATTTAAATTTGTCATCTTGTCTTCCCATTCCTTCATCCAGAGAATGCATAAATATGCAAACTCCTCTAGCTTTATATGATGTTCTTTATGTAATGTCTGTAGGTTCTTGTGTATCAACTTTCAGTTAACAGCAGTGGCTGATATATCAAATGCTATGTGAGATAGCTTAAGCATACACTTACATTCACATGCCAGAGGAAGGTGTCTGTGTGTATCTCTTCCCCTCACTAACTGCTTTGCATTCAAATAATCTCTCTCTCTCTCTCTCTCTCTCTCTCTCTGTCTCTCTCTCTCTGTCTCTGTCTCTGTCTCTGTCTCTGTCTCTCTCTCTCTCTCTCTCTGTGTCTCTCTCTCCTTTGATGCTGTCGGAGATGGTGCCGAGCCAGGTTTAATCAACGTGGTTTATGGATTATGGACTCTAGTTCATGTTTCTGGTGTGTTTCTAGGTTTTCTGGTTGATCTTTTTTTTCTTGCTAGTTTGGACAATTTTGAATTGGGGCAGCCTGTGGATAATGAACACTGAGCTGAAATTAATATGCCTTTGATTTTGTAAGATCATAAGGCTATAAAACATAAGAGCAGAATTAGGCCATTCAGCCCATCAAGTCTTCTCCACCATTCCATCCTAGTTGATCCCGGATTTCACTCAACCCCATACACCTACTTTCTTGCCATATCCTTTGATGCACTGACCGATCAGGAAACAATCAACTTCCCCCTTAACTATACTTGTGGACTTGACCTCCACTGCAGTCTGTGGCAGAGCATTCCACAGGTACACTACTTGCTCGCTAAAAAAATCCCTTACCCCTGTTCTAAAAGGTCGCCCCTCAATTTTGAGGCTGTGCCATCTGGTTCTGGATATGCCCACCACAGGAAACATCCTCTCCACATCCACGCTATCTAGTCCTTTCAACATTCAGTAGGTTTCAATGAGACCCCCACGCATTCTTTTAAATTCCAGTGAGTACAGGCCCAAAGCTGCCAAACACTCCTCATATGTTAACCCCTTCATTCCTGGAATCATCCTTGTGACCCTCCTCTGGACTCTTTCCAATGACAACACATCCTTTCTGAGATATGAGGCCCAGAACTGCTGACATTACTCCAAGTATGGCCAGATTAGTGTCTTATAAAGGCTCAGTGTTATCCCCTTGTCTTTATATTCTATTGCCCCTGAAATAAATGTTAACATTACATTTGCCTTCTTTACCACAGACTCAACCTGTAAATTAACCTTCTGGGAGTTTTGCAAGAGGACTCTTAAGTCCCTCTGCACCTCTGATGTTTGAACCTTCTCTTCATTTAGATAATAGTCTGCACTTTTGTTCCTTTTACCAAAATGGATTATCATACATTTCCCGACACTGTATTCCATTCACCAGCAACTTGGATGTGTGTTGACTGTATTCCATCTGCCACTTTTTTGCCCATTCTTCTAATTGTTTAAGTCCTGCTGCAATCACATTGCTTTCTCAGCACTACTTTCCTCCAACTACCTTTGTATCATAGAACATAGAACATAGAATAGTACAGCACAGTACAGGCCCTTCGGCCCACAATTTTGTGCCGACCCTCAAACGCTGCCTCCCATATAAGCCCCCACCTTAAATTCCTCTATATACCTGTCTAGTAGTGGCGTCACAGGTAGATAGGGTCATAAAGAGAGCTTTTGGTACATTGGCCTTTATTCATCGAAGTATTAAGTATAAGAGCTGGTATGTTATGATGAGGTTGTATAAGGCATTGGTGAGGCCGAATCTGGAGTATTGTGTTCAGTTTTGGTCACCAAATTACAGGAAGGATATAAATAAGGTTGAAAGAGTGCAGAGAAAGTTTACAAGGATGTTGCCAGGACTTGAGAAACTCAGTTACAGAGAAAGGTTGAATAGGTTAGGACTTTATTCCCTGGAGCGTAGAAGAATGAGGGGAGATTTGATAGAGGTATATAAAATTATGATGGGTATAGATAGAGTGAATGCAAGCAGGCTTTTTCCACTGAGGGAAGGGGAGAAAAAAACCAGAGGACATGGGTTAAGGGTGAGGGGGAGAAGTTTAAAGGGAACATTAGGGGGGGCTTCTTCACACAGAGAGTGGTGGGAGTATGGAATGAGCTGCCAGACGAGGTGGTAAATGCGGGTTCTTTTTTAACATTTAAGAATAAATTGGATAGATACATGGATGGGAAGTGTATGGAGGGATATGGTCCGTGTGCAGGTCAGTGGGACAAGGCAGAAAATGGTTTGGCACAGCCAAGAAGGACCAAAAGGCCTGTTTCTGTGCTGTAGTTTCTATGGTTTCTATGGTAGTCTTTTAAACTTCACGAGTGTATCTACCTCCACCACTGACTCAGGCAGTGCATTCCACGCACCAACCACTCCCTGAGTAAAAAACCTTCCTCTAATATCCCCCTTGAACTTCCCACCCCTTACCTTAAAGCCATGTCCTCTTGTATTGAGCAGTGGTGCCCTGGGGAAGAGGCGCTGGCTATCCACTCTATCTATTCCTCTTATTATCTTGTACACCTCTGTCATGTCTCCTCTCATCCTTCTTCTCTCCAAAGAGTAAAGTCCTAGCTCCCTTAATCTTTGATTATAATGCATACTCTCTAAATCAGGCAGCATCCTGGTAAATCTCCTCTGTACCCTTTCCAGACCAGAACTGGACACAGTATTCCAAGTGTGGCCTCACCAGAGTTTTATAGAGCTGCGTCATTACATCATCCGCAAACTTTTCCACAAAGTTATCAATTCCATTATCTAAATCATTCACAAACAATGTGAAAAGTAGCGGTCCGAACTGACCCCTGAGGAACACCACTAGTCACTGGCAGCCAACCAGAAAAGGCCCCTTTTATTCCTCGTGTGTTATATTGTGTTTTATATTCTGTGTTTTGCTCTTTTGTTTGTTGCCATTTGCGTGATTTTTTTGCGCATGGGGGGAGGGTGGGGTTGCTGTTTTTTCACTTCCTTGAATGGGTTCCATAGCTCTTGTTTGTTTCATGGCTGTCTGAGGGAAGCCAAATCTCAGGGTTGTATTCTGCATACTTACTTTGATAATACGTTTGTAAATGCACTTTGAATCCTTGGCATATGTGTCATGGATTCCCCTTAAAATGGTAGCACCCATCAGCTACTCCAAGGCATAGAATTGCAGTGTTAGATATTTACGGATATGGGATTGTCTAATTACATAATTTATCTATTCGCAACAACATACAGACATGTAATCACACATATGTTTACTCAGTCTCTTAATCTTGTCAACTCCAGAACTCATCAGCTGTCCTTATCATCTTCACACTGTTCTCTCCAGGCACTTGTAATTCTAGTGGATCACAGCTTCTAACTTTAAATGTTACCTTAATGTAATTATCTGAATAACTACTATTAATATATCATGTTCAAGTTTTTCTAAATACTAGCTATTAACACTAAACTTAACCGCGATTTTTAACATATTAACCATGACATCAGTCAAAGATATATATTGTATTTGTTTTATTATTAAATACATGATTTCAACCACATCTGTTTCTGCTTTGGTTTTTACATAAGATCCTCCATCTTTGTTCCTCTGCTTTTACGCAGCCTTGCATCTTGACTTTCACTTTGACTTCTCGTAAACATTGGAATTTTCTATTTCCTGTCACCCCTTTTGAAATGAGAAATTTGCCTCTTCTGACTTTCTCTATCTGGATCATTTCCAATGCTTACAATTTGGCATAACTGTTCTCAGCCTCTCTTGTCACACACTGGCTAAATGGTTTGTGCTGACATGGGATCTTCAGACTTTTTGAATCACCTCCACATCACAAACAGCCCTCCCTCAAGGCGTTCGGCTCAATCTGAACTTGATTTAGTCCATTTGGAAACACAATGAACAACAGGAGCCTTGTATGCTCTATTCTCTTCTTCATAACGTGCACAGTCTCATCCACTGCACAGGCATCATACGACTCACTGTAATAAACTCACTGCCGCATCCCAAGCCAACCTTGCAACCTGCTGCCTTGCAGCGAGCCGCACAACCCTGAAAATCTACTGACTAGCTATGTTGTACTGTCCGCCCAAATATGAATACCCAAACCTGAGTGCTGTGTTGGAGTCCAGCTTATTTTGTTGTCTGTAGTGAAATTATAAAATGTGGGCTTTATACTTTAAAAGCTGCAAATGTATTTAATAAAATCAATTTTTCTTCAGGACCAGGTAATTCTTCCCACATTTGCCTCTCTCAAAAATGTATATAGGTGGGAATTACTGCTTTTCTTCCTCTTCAATATACTTCAAAGATAAATGTTAGGAAGCACTGGGGAAGTATGTCTGCCATACTTTTTAACAGTATAGCCTGCAATTCTTGCATGAACAATGTAGATTTGAAAACCTCTGCTTACATTATTCATGAGATAAAACAACTGCTCTGGTTTTGGATAATATTATTGAACAGTCGTGCTGGAGTAATGCAAGTGAACCATCAATAAAGAACAAATTTGTTCATAATGCTATTTCATCAGGAGATTATCAATAACTATTATTGAATATTACTGCAAACAGTTTCAGATTCAGATTCCAAACGAGAAAATCTGTAGATGCTGGAAATCCAAGCAACACACAAAATGCTAGAGGAACTTAGCATCTACGGAAAAAAGTACAGTTGACGTTTCGGCCCGAGACCCTTCGGTAGGACTCCAGACCCTCTACTGCAGCCATGTATCCTTCCTGGGAATGTCTTCTACACCAGCTTTTACCACATGGCTTCCAGTTTCATTGTCAAGCTTCTCGAATTGGACCCTCTGAGGACCCCAGGTATTCACGTTCAATTGACTGCTTCTCCTGTTGCGTTCTATACATCATGTTTTCCATGGGGTTACTTGGTGTCCCTATCCCAGTCACTTCCACAACTCTGAGATTTTCTCTCTGCTGCCTGTTATGGACCTGTCCACTACTTTATCCTCTGCCGGCTCCACGCTTTCAGTACCAGTTTTTTGACTTTCTCACGTCCCACAAGGATCAGAAGATTGACCATCTACAGACCACAGGCCTGTAGGCGGTAGGCCTGGACGTCTCCAGACCATGATCCTTGCTACTGACCTCAACAGTTCTCATGATCCAGAGTAGATTCCAAGCCCGGACTCCACCGCCATCAAAGTAGGTTCCAAAAACCTTGGACACCTCCAAAGTGATGATTGCACAATCTCCAACTTTGATTCCAGCCCTGATCTCCAGGCTGGGTATTCGTGCGCTGCCACTGGAACCCCTGTCTCCCCTTCCCCTGCTACCACTCCACAATCCTGTCTCTCTCAGGTCCCACTGCCAGCTCTTGGTCCTTTTGAGACTCCACCTTCCTCTCACCCTACCATACCTGAACACCCCAACCTCCCTTCTCCTCAGACACTACCAACACCCTCACCCCCTCCGATCCCAGCTCTCATCCAGCTGTGCCTTCACCTTGCCCTCTGACCTTCCCTCTCTGAGGCAGAATGTTCTGTCCTCAGTAAGGGCCTCACCTTCATCCCCCACTTAGTGAGTTCCGCACCTGCCATGACACTGAGCTTCCGCCTCTGAGTCTATTTCTTTGGCAAGGACGCCCCACTCCACACCAATGACCCCTTCTGCCGTCTTCAACAAATCCTCCTCGTCCTCGACACCCGCCCTGGTCTTTTGCCTGCTCCAGATTTTTTCATTGCCAATTGCCGACAGGATATCAATCATCTCAACTTCAACACTCCTCTCTCCAATTCCAACCTCACCCCTTCTAAACGCTCTGCTCTCCACACTAATCCTAACCTGTCCTGATGAAGGGTCTCAGCCCAAGACCTTGACTGTACTTTTTTTCCATAGATACTGCCTAACCTGCTGAGTTCCTCCAGCATTTTGTGTGTTGCTTGGATTCAGACTCATTTATTTATCACATGTACGTTGACACATGCAGTGAAATACTTTACCTACGTTAACCAACACAGTTTAAGGATGGGCTGGGGTAGCCTGCAAGTGTTGAGACATCCAACATCGCACACCTGCAGCTCTCTGACCCAAGGGCTTCAACATCCAGACTTGTATGGAATTTGACCTCCTGCTTTGTCCTTTAGACCTTGCCAGTCTCCAGGTATTGATCCCAGGACTTGCTGATCACAGGGCTTTGAACTTTAGTTCTTTATCTCCGGGCTTTCACGGACCTCCAACCCGGGGATTCCAGACCTAGGGTTGCTGTCACCAGCCCTTGTCCTCTGGGCTAGCACCTGACCTTGGTCATTGACTGCAGGGATTGCAGGCCTTCAACTCTGACCATAGCTTCCTGCCCATGACTTCTAATTCCCCATCATTTCTGTCCCATAGCTCCCCACGCTCTCCCCAGAAGCATTCCTATGAACCTAATTTATAACTGTCTGAATTCATATCAATGAGAATGTAAGCTTTGTTGTGCATCGCCCATTGGTTCGTCATCGTCATTATGTGCCGTGTCATATGACATGGGCAATATTGGTCTCATGACTGTGATTGTTCTTGGCTAGTTTTCCTAAAGAAGCTGTTTATCATTGCCTTCTTCTGGGCAGTGTCTCTATAAGAAGGGTGACACCAGCAATTATCAATACTCTTCTGAGGGTGTCTGCCTGGCGTCAGTGGTCACATAACCAGGACTTGTGATATGTACCAGCTGCTCCCATGGCTTCACATGGCCCTGATCAGGGGGCTAAGCAGGTGTTACACCTTGCCCAAGGGTGACCTGCAGGCTAACAGAGGGAAGGAGCACTTTACACTTCTTTGGAAGAGATGTATCTCCACCCCATCACCCTAGCCCATAGATTATTCATGGAATCAGCATTTGTCTTAGGAAAATATTTCGACTTTCACAACATATTTCTGGAAAAAACAGTGTAAGGGATAAACATAAGCTGTCACATCCATCCTGAGAATAAACCTACATACAAGGGGTTGGTGGGGGGGGGACCTAATTGAAACCTATCGAACGGTGAAAGGCCTTGATAGAGTGGATGTGGAGAGGATGTTTCCGATGATGAGGAGTCTAAAACCAGAGGACACAGTGTCAGAATAGAGGGGTGTCCTTTTAGAACCGAGATACGGAGGAATTTCTTTAGCTAGGAACTGTGGTGAAACTGTGGAATTTGTTGTCACAGGCAGTTGTGGAGGCCAAGTCTTTATGTATACTTCAGGCAGAGGTTGACTGGTTCTTGATTAGTCAGGACATTAAGGGATATGGGAGAAGGCAGGAGACTGGGGCTGAGAGGGAAATGGATCAGACATGATGAAATAGCAGAGCAGACTTAATGTGCCAAATGGCCTAATTCTGCTCCTATATCTTACGTATTGAAACTCAGTGAAAAAGTTGTGAATGCTGGAAATCTGAAATAAAATTGAAAACTATTGGAAACATTCATCAGGTCAGGATGCATCTGTAGAAAGAGAAACAGTTAAAGTTTCTTTTTCCATAGATGTGCCTGACTTGCTGAGTAATTCCGTCATTTTTTGTTTTTATTTTAGGTTATATTGAGCTTCGCCATTATAAGTATACCTTAATTTTCATAAATACAATGTGATCCCCAAATTGAAAGCCTTGATCAAGCCTTCCCTGTAAAGCAATCACCTCAACATTGTGTAAGTTTGGTACTCTGTTGTAATAATTCAAGATTCAGGATTTAAAGTATATTTATTATCGAGGTATGTTTCACAGACAGCCATGGAACAAAGAAAACCATGGAATCCATTCAAAGAAAAGCACGAAACTCACCCCCCCCCAGCAAAAAAAATAAAATCAAGATTTATTTATTATCTAAGAATGTACAGCATAAAATATAAAATCTTGAGATTTTAAAAACGCAAACATGACGAAATCTGCAGGTGCTGGAATTTCAAGCAGCTGTGTGAATCTTGAGATTTGCTTGCTCACAGGTAGCCACAAAGCAAGAAACCTGAAAGAGCCGAATTTAAAGGAAAAAGAATACAAAATAAGAATAAAAGATCAACACTCAATATGCAAGAGAAGGAAAAGAAGTACTTTGTACAAATAATGCAAACAATTGAAGTGAACAACAGCATTCTGAACCAAAACTGAGTCCTCAGGTTCGAACCCTGGAGCAGCTTGGAGTAGGCCCAAAGCCTCGTTTATCAGTTCATCCTATTAGTGGCCACGGAGCACAGCAGCCGGGGCAGTCTCCATAGGCTCAGCAGAAATGCAACAAATAAAAAGTGAGAAACACAGAATATAAAATACAAAATCGAAAGAGTCCCAGCTTATTCAGAGCAGTTCAGTTTGTTATCTGCAGGCCGCCCTGACAAAATCATAATATAACATTAAAATTTAATAATGGATGATTGATTCATCTTTTACATTTTCTATATTTCAGGTGAGCTAGTTAAAAGTCAAGCACAGATAATATAAAAAGAGGTATTCCTTCGCAGCACTTAAAAAAAAAACTGCAGAAATTTAAGTAATTTCAGTGGTTGTATTCATTTTCTTGTCAGTGAGACTTAGTACTCCAAATGGACCATAGCTCACCTTACGACCTGAGATCTATATTAAGTTTCAACCAGAACAGAATTTTAACAAATTCTCTCAAATTGAGTCAAGAGCTTACTTTTAAGAAGTCACCATTAAACAATATTTGTTATACAACGTGATCAGAAATATTAACAGTGAGGGGTGAGTGGTGGAAAAGCAGAGCGCCTTGGAGTTTATGGGTATCATCAACTCTGGAGATCTATCCTGGGCCAGGCAACCTACGGCCGTGGGCCAGATCCGGCCCATGAGGGTATTCTGACTGGCCCGTGAGCAAATATTGGGATACTATGCTTATCCAGCCTTCAAGCAAATTTTCCTTATTCTGAGTGTTTCACGCTACCACACTGGCCCCAGGTTTTGTTCCAAACCAAACACTGGTATATACAAATGATGGGAAGGCAGACTATCTTATTAATATGTATTAGATACTCTCCGTGCACGCACAGGTTTTCAGATGGGATCATTCAAATTTGTAAACAGAAACAGCGTCACTGTGTTTTAACAAGAAATCCATGCTAAATATCCAGATATTTACATGTGCTACGATACTTATTGAATAACTCACGTTTGGAAATAAAATTGAAGAAAAATCATTCAGGCATTTTTGTGAATATGGTCCAAGAATTGAGAAAGAGTTTTCATTTCGGTTTGCTGATTTTCGCTTGCATGCAAATGAGTTCAAGTTGTTTGCTATTCCATTTGATGTGGAAGTGGACACTGCATCAGAAAATTTTCAAATGGAATTGATTAAGATGCAGTGTGATGACATATTGAGATTGAAATTTCATTCTGAAGATGTGTCCGTGCTTGACTTCTATAGAAAATATATTCATCCAAGTGGGAAGTATCCTAACTTAGTGGACCATGCAAAAAAAAGATGGCTTCATTGTTTGGCAGCACTTATGTGTGTGAGCAATTATTATCAAAAATGAAGCACACCAAGAACTATTTGAGAACAAGACTGACTGATGACCATCTGGATAATGTCTTGCTCTTGGCATCAACAGGTCTGACACCCAATATTGAGAAGCTTTCAAGCAACAAACAGCATCAAGTTCCACATTGACTTATCGACTGTTTACATTAAAATTTTCTTTATTATTATACTTAATTTACCACCATTCAATGCATCATGTTCATACGTTTTCTGTTTAAAGATTCTTTGTGTCCTAGATTCAAAAGTTGCCTTGATTGAAATAAATTGCAACTAAACTGAGTTCTTTGATTACTAATTGGCATCCCTGGTTAAGCACGAATGATTTTCTAGCATGCGTTATTCATTAATTTGAGGCAAAACATAACTAGATGTAATTAAATGGATAATTCCCATATTTCAAAATTTTTATGGCATTTATCTGGCCCACCGTCTGCTCATTAATACATGATCCGGACCACAGAGGCAAAAAGGTTGCCGACTCCTGGCCTAGCACATTGATGCAACATGAAAAAGCCATGGCAGTTGCTCTACTTCATTAGGACTTTGAGGAGATTTGGTAGGTCACCAAGGACCCTTGCAAATTTCGACATATATACTGCAAAGAGCATTCTAACTGAATGCATCTAAGCCTATTATGGAGACTCTAATGCATAGGATTGAAAGAGGCTGCTGAGCATTGTAGATTTGTCTATTCCATCACGAGCACAACGCTCTCCGAAATTGAAGAGCTCAAGAAGGCGGCATCCTTCATTACAGACCTTCACCATCTGGTGCATACCCTTTATACATCCTTCCCGATGGTAGTAATGTGAAGACTCACACTTACCATTTTAAGAACAACTTCTTCCCCTCCACCATCAGATTTCTGAATGGTCTGGTAACTCATTATTTGTTTTTGGCACTATTTATTTATTGTGTAACTTTTTTATGTTTTGCACTGTACTGTTGTCAAACAACAAACCTCAAGGATGGCAAGTTAAGAGAAGCTTGGATGTAGGGAGAGATGATGAATTTAGTAAAGAAGAAAAAGGAAAGTATGTGAAGCTTAGGAAGCTAGAATTAAACAGAGCCATTGAGGATTATAAAAAAGCCAGAGAAGAACTCAAGAAGGAAATTAGGAAATCCATGAGCAGCCATGAAACATCCTTGTCAAGTATAATTAAAGAGGCATTCTATACACATATCAAGAGCAAGAGGATAACTTGGAAGAGGGTAGGACCACTCAAATAAAGGGTGGAACATTTGCTTGGATGCAGAGGTTGTGGATAAGGTCCTTAAAGAGTACCTTGCATCAGTATTTACCAAGGAGAGGCACGTAGAATATAGGGAGATTAGTGCTGAGCATATTGATATGCTATGGCATTCAATGTAAAGGAGGAGATTGTGTTAAAGAGCATGAAGGTGAATAAGTCTCAGGACCTGATGGGATATGCCCTGGGTTATTGAGAGGGGCATGAGAAGAGATTGTTGGGGCTTTGACCAATATCTTAGTGTCTTTTCTAGCCAAAGACAAGTTCTTGGAGGACTGATGAGTTGCTAAAGTTGTTCCATTATTCAAAAACAGGACCAGGGATAATCTTGGAAACTATAGCCCGATGACTGTCTTGTCAGTGGTAGGGCAATTACTGGAGAGGATTCTTTGGGAAAGGATGTATGAGCATTTGGAAACCCATTGCTGAATTAGGGAGATCCAGTTAAGCTTAATGTAGGGCTAGTCGTGTCTAACTAACTTGATTAAGGTTTTTCAAGAGGTGATGAGGGTGATTGATGAAGGTAGAGCTGTGGATGTTGTCTATATGGATTTAAGTAAGGTAGTAGACAAGGTCCCTCATGGGAGGCTCATTTTTGAAGAGTCACATGCATGGGATCCATGGTGAATTGGTTGTTTGGATTTAGATCTAGCTTTTCCGTAAAAGGCAGGGGGTTGTGGTCGATGAGACTTGATCTAGCTGGAAGTTTGTGATTAGTGGTGTTCTACAGGGATTTGTACTGGGACCTCTGCTGTTTGCGATATCTATAAATGACCTGGATGAAAATGGAGATTGATGGGTTAGTAAGTTTGCAGATGACATGAAGATTGGTGGTGTTGTGGACAGTGTAATAGACTGGCAAAAAATATAGTAGCAGATAGATCAGTTGGAGGCATTGGTGGAGAAATGGCAGATGGAATTTAACCAGCCAAATATGAAGTGAGGCACCTCAGTAGATTAAATATAAAGTAAGTGTACACTGTTAAGGGCAAGACCTTCTAACAGTGTTGATGAGCAGAGTGATCTTAGGGTCAACGTCCATAGCTCCTAGCAAGTGGCTTCAGGACAAATGTTAGTCAAGATGCTGAGTTCAAAAGTCAGGAAGTTATGTTGAAGCTTTATAAAGCTCCAGTTAGGCCTCATCTGGAATATTGCATCCATTTCTGGTTTCCCCATTATAGGACGGATGTTGAGGCTTTGGAGGGTGCAGAAGAGGTTCACCAGGACGGTGACTGGACTAGAGGGCATGTGCTATCACACGAGTTTTGACAAACTTGGGTTGTTCTCTCTGGAGTTGCAGAGGCTGAACAGAGATCTGATAGAGGTTTTTAAGATTATAGAGCAGACAGACAGTATCTCTTTCACAGGGTTAAAGTACATAATATCAGAGGGCATACGATTAAGTGAGATGGGGTAATTTTATGGATGGTAGGGGTATGGAGGGCTCTGGTCCTGGTGTAGGTTGATGGGAATAGGCTGTTAAGTGGCTCGGCATGATCTATATAGGCCAAAGGATCTGTTTTTGACTGTACTTTTCTATGACCCTAGGGGAAGTTTTTTTTACACAGAGAGTGGTGGGTGCCTGGAATGCTCTTCCTGGTGCGATGGTAGAAACAGATATATTAGGGACTTCCAAGAGTCGCTTGGATCAGTGCATGGATGTGAGATAAATGGAAGGGTACAGACTTTATGTAGGCAGAAGCGATGTTTAGTTGGCTAGTGGGTTACTAATTTAGTCCTGACGAAGGGTCTCGGCCTGAAACATCGACTGTACTTCTTCCTAGAGATGCCTGGCCTGGCCTGCTGCGTTCACCAGCAACTTTGATGTGTGTTACTAATTTAATTGGTTTGGCACAACATTGTGGGGCAAAGGGTCTGTTCCTGTGTGTACTGTTCTATGTACACGACGTACGTCAATGCTAATAAATCTGATTATGATTCTGCAGTCTGGTCCAATGTCCCATCTTCCACCTTTGATAAACTAAGTACACCCGAAGTCCTACTATCTAAGTCCTAAATTACATCAGGTCTCACTCCCCCTTCACCTTTCGCCCCTGTTCTTGTTCACCTGTATGTAAGCTACGCTGCACATCGCCTCTAGGTTATACTTTATACAGAAGCAGCATTTCTCTTAGGAATTGATTAAGACTTTCACAGTACATTTCTAATTGCTCTCTCCGCATATATTGCTCACTGCCAAGTTGGTGCATTATTATACAGGGGTAACTATTAGTCTGGTCCCGGTCTTCATACCTGCTGTCATCAAGTGTGTTCTTCAGAACCTGAAAGTTTTTATATTTCTTATTTTTATTCCATCTTTCTATTTTACTGTGCTTGCATTATTTTTAAATCATGAGCACTGAGTAACGGTGTAGCAGGGGTTCCCAACCTGAGATCCACAGACCCCTTGGTTAATGGTAGGAGATTCATGGCATAAGGAAGGTTGGGAATCCCTGTGAGCTATAGTGATGCTTAGTTTCTTCGTAGCTTATGTGTTCAAGTTTTTAAGTGAGGATATACTAAAATATTGATGTAGGTATGTAAAGTTCAGGTTTACTGCTGGATTTAGTAGAACTGCTAAGAATAGTCAAAATATCTTTCCCATAGTCATCATCATTACACACTATGTCATACGATGTGGGTAATCACCGTCCATGCTCTTGTCAATTTTTTCTACAGAAGTGGTTTGCCATTGCCTTCTTCTGAGCAGTGTCTTTACAAGACGGGTGGCCCTAGCCATTATCAATTCTCTTCAGAGATTGTCTGCCTGACGTCAGTGGTTGCATAACCAGGACTTGTGTTATGCACCAGCTGCTCAATTGACCATCCACCACCTGCTCCCATGGTTTCACAAGACCCCGGTCGAGGGGCTAAGCAGGTGCTACACCTTGCCCAAGGGTGACCTGCAGGCCAGTAGAGGGAAGGAGCACCTTATGCCTCCCTTGATAGAGTTGTATCTCCACTCCACTACCCAAACTGCCACTAGCACTCTCCATTTGGAGTTGGAGATAACTGAAGTAGTACGAGAGGAGTATTGAGTCTAGGGGAAGAGTGACCAAATTGAACAGAGTGCCAAAAGGAAGTGAAGCACAGCACAAGTGATCACCACACATTTCCTTTTCTGTCCCATATGCATCTGGATTCTGACTGGACATTTCCACTAACAATATTCTTCTTTTGCTACTCGTTTCATTGTGACTTCTGAAGACCAGGCCTTCACACTTGTTTTGCCGTATCTCCACCCACCACCCTTTTCCCATGTTGGGGTTATACAAAACAAGAGGGCTTGGGTTTAATCACAAACAAGAGAGAATCTCTGCAGTGCTGGAAATTGAAGCAACACACACAAAATGCTGGAGGAACTCAGCAGGCTAGGCAGCATCACTGGGAAATAGGACGGGTTACACCTGAACCCAAAGGGGTCCAATATGCTAGCAGGAAGGTTTAATTGAGCTGTTGGGGAGGTTTTAAGCTAATTTGGCAGGGGGATGGGAACTGGAGTGGTAGGGCTGAGGAAGGGGGAAACAGAAATAAATCAAAGATAGTGTGCAAAAGAGATGATAGAAAGGACAGGCAGGAGATAAGACATAATCACTGCCAGTAGGATGAGTTACAGGGCAATAGAGGCGCGGTGCAGTTAAAATCGAAAGCAACAAACACTGGACTGAAAGTGTTATATTTAGACCATAAGATATAGGAGCAGAAGTAGGCTATTCAGCCCATCGAGTCTGCTCCACCATTCAATCATGGGCTGATCCAGTTCTTCCAGTCATCCCTACTCCCCTGCCTTCTCCCCATACCCTTTGATGCCCTGGCTAATCAAGAACCTATCTATCTCTGCCTTAAATTCACCCAGTGACTTGGCCTCCACATCCACTCGTGGCAACAAATTCCACAGATCTGCCACCCTCTGACTAAAGTAATTTCTCTGCATCTCTGTTCTAAATGGACGTCCTTCAATCCTGAAGTCGTGCCCTCTTGTCCTAGGCTCCCCTACCATGGGAAATAACTTTGCCATATCTAAGCTGTTCAGGACTTTAAACATTCGGAATGTTTCTATGTGATCCCCCTTCATTCTCCTGAACCCCAGGGAATACAGCCCAAGAGCTGACAGACATTCCTCATACGGTAACCCTTTCATTCCTGGAATCATTCTTGTAAATCTTCTGTAAACCCTTTCCAATATCAGTATATCCTTTCTAAATAAGGAGCCCAAAACTGCACACAATACTTTAAGTGTGGTCTCACGAGTGCCTTATAGAGCCTCAACATCACATCCCCGCACTTGAATGCACGTAGCTTAAGAAGTAAATGGAGGATCTTGAAATTCAGCTATAGATTAGCAAGTATGACGTTGTGGCCATCTCTGAAACTTGGCTAAAGGATGGCTGCCATTGGCAGCTGAATGCCCAAGGATATATGGTGTATCCAAAAGATAAGTTAGTAGGCAGAGGGGTGGTGTGATCCTGTGTATAAAAAATAATATGAAATCATTAGAAAGGGATGACATAGGACCGAAAGCTGTAGAGTCTATGGGTTGATTTAAGAAGTGACAAGGGTAAAAGGACCCTAATGGCTGTTAAATACAGGCCTCCAAACAGCAGCCAGGACGTGGATTACAAATTACAGCAGGAGATAGAAAAGCCATGTCAGAAGGGCAATGTCATGATAATCGTTGGGGATTTTAATATGAAAGTGGATTGGGAAAACAGGTCAGTACTGGACCTCAAGGGAGAGAATGTCTAAGGGATGGATTTTTAGAACAGCTTGTTGTTGAGCCCACTAGGGGATCAGCTGTGCTGGATTGGGTGTTGTGCAATAATCTGATAAAAGAGTTTAAGGTTAAGGATCCCTTAGGGAACAGTGATCACAATATGATTGAGTTCACTTTGAAATTTGAGAAGGAGAAACTAAATTCCAATGTGTCAGTATTTCAGTGGAATAAAGGAAATTACAATGGCATGAGGGGGAACTGGCCAACTGTTATGTCTTTGTTTTCCATCACTGTTTGTTGAGTTGTAATTTATAACCTTTATCATCTAACTGAGTCTAGTCTAGAACCATCATTCTAAGCATTTAACATCATCATTCGTACAGTCCTGATTGAAAAGCTACACAGCTTGGTACTCTGCACCCCCCTCTGGAATTGAATCCTTGACTTCCTAAATGGAAGACCACGATCCGTGAAAATTGGTAATAGCATCTCCACTTGCTGCCAATCAACATTGGCACTCCACAGAGATATGTGCTTAGTCCACTGCTGTTCTATCTCTATAACCATGATTGTGTGGCTACACATAGCTCAAATGCAATCCATATATTTGCTGGTGATACAACCATTGCTGGCAGAATCACAGAGGGCATACAAGCGCAAGATATGCAATCTAGTTGAGTGCTGTTGCAGTTACAACCTTGCACTCAACATCGGTAAGACCAAGGAGCTGATTGTGGAGTAAGATGAAGGAACAAAAACCAATCCTCATAGAGGGATCAGAAGAGGAGAAAGTGAGCACTTTCAAGTTCCTGGGTGACAATATCTCTGATGATCTAACCTAGTCCCAACATATTGACACAACCATAAAGAAGGCAAGACAGCAGCTATAATTCATTTGGAGTATGAAAAGATTTGGTTTATCACCTAAAACTCTTGAAAACTTCTACAGGTGTACCATGGACAGCATTCTGACTGACTGCATTACCATCTGGTATGGGGAGGGGGTTGGGGGGGGGGTGCTACTGCACAGGATCGAAGTAAATAGCAGAAAGTTGTAAAATTAGTCAGCTCCAACTTAGCTACTAGCTTCTGTAGTATCCAACACATCTTCCAGGAACGGTGCCTCAGAAAGGTGGTGTCATTAAGGACCCCCACCACCCAGGACATGCCCTCTTCTCATCAGGAAGGAGGTACAGAAGCCTGAAGACACACACTCAGTGATCCAGGAACAGCTTCTTCCCTTTGCCATCCGATGTCTGAGTGGACAGTGAACCCATGAACATCACCTCAGTACTTTTTTATTTCCTATTTTTTTTTGCAGGGGCTTTCAGGGTTAAAGTTTTTAACATAGAAAGTGGTTGAAAGCTGGAACTCACTGCCAGAGGCGTTCGATCCAATCACAGTGTGGAAGAAGTTTTTAAGTGGCACTTAAGCTGAATGATACTGAGCCAATGTAACCAAATGAGATTACTGGCAATGAATAAAAAGATTAGCGTAGATGAGATTGGTCAAAGCATCCATTTCTGTGCCCTACTACTTTTCAGGTGGTGACATATCCCTGCTCTTTTCCCTGACACTGTATATTTATTAAAACCTTACAAAGCACTGATGAGGCCTCACATGGAGTACAGTAAGCAGTTTTCGACACCTTACCTGAGAAAGGACATGCTAACATTGAAGAGGGTTCAAAGGAGGTTCACAAAAATGATTCCAGGATTGAAAGGCTTGTCATATGAGGAGCATTTGATTGCTCTGGGCTTCTACTCAATGGAATTCAGAAGAATAGGGGTGACCTCACTGAAACCTATCGAACGTTAAAAGGCCTTGGGACAGTGAATGTGGAGAGGTTGTCTCCTATGGGGGGGCATCTAGGAATCATCAGAATAGAGGGTTGTCCTTTTAGAAGGGAGATGTTGAGGAAATTCTTTAGCCAAAGAATGGTGAATCAGTGGAATTCATTGCCACAGATGGCTATGGAAGCCAAATTATTGGGCATATTTAAAGCAGAGGTTAATGGGTTCTTGATGCCAAGACATGAAGGGATAAGGGCAGAAGGCAGGAGACTGGGGCTGGGCAGGCCATGATGAAATGGTGGAGCAGACTCGATAGGCCAAATGGCCTAATTCTGCTCTTATATCTTCTAGTCTTATACTTTTTTTTCTCTCCCTAAGCTATTTATTCTGTTGGCTTTTGGAAACAATTATCTATCGTACCTATCAACTTACCACACAGTGCAGTATGAACCATAATATCTTGTTTCATTGAGCTGAAGATGAGAATCTTATTTTCCTGGCCCAGTGCATTTTGGATTTTTTTTTATATGGCAACTGTGCCTCAGGTGATGAGAAGGAAGTGCCCTTGAACCGCTCCTGACAGCATTTGGCAGCCATTAAAGCAGGCCTTTGCTGACTTGCAAACCTCTGACATTTTAAAGCAATTAAATCTGTCAACAAGTTTCACAGCTTGTGTCTGGTGTCTGTGGCTTTCTTCACTCCCAGAGTCTGAATATCAGTGATTACATTTGAAATGACCAACCAAGTGCAAGTGGGGGATAAAGAAAAACCTGCTTGGAATTGAAATCAAAGATAGGAAATGCTGGAATCTCTCAGCAAGTCCTGAAGCATCCATTGAAAGAGAAACAGGTTCAGTATTTCAGGCTGAGAACTCTTCATCAGAACTAGGAAGAAAGCTACAATGAAAGGCGATAGCAGTTTTGGGTGTCAGTACAGTGGCTCTGTTTGGGGGTGAACCAATATTTCATACGCATGTGTGTGAAGTCTACATTTTGCCCGAGTATGACGTATCTTCTTATTCCATGGTGGCCACTGCTTTCAAAACTCTTGTTTACAGGACTGGAAGCAGCATCACATCATCCAAGCAGAGCAGACACTGGTTGGTAGTGTAGTGGTTAGCACAGCTCTATTACGGCCCAGGGTATTCCAGAGTTCGGAGTTTGATTCCGGCACTGTTCTGTAAGGTGTCTCTGTGTGTCCTCCCTGTGAATGCATGGCTTTTGTCCCAGTCCTCTGGAGACGACAGTCCAAAGCTATACTGGGTAGGTTAATTGGTCTTTGTAAGTTGTCCCATGGTTGGGTTATGTTTAGTCGGGTTTGTCAGGAGTTGCTGGGGCGTTGTGGTTCAAAGGCTAGAAGGGTCAACTCGATACTGCATCACTAAATAAATAAATCAGCCGTTTAATGTGGCCGATGTGATGCAGAGGAGGATGAAAGCTTTGATACAATGCCTGGGCCAAGCCCTTTCACAAGTGGGAGACTCCTGCCCATAGCCATCCAACGTAAAGAAGCTAAGTCAGGATGTGGGAATAACCCCTGAGAGATCGTACAGCACCCAGGTTGAGGCTTGTAGGATTGATGGCTTACTTCTCTTTCATCATTTTCATTTCAGTTCTATTTCTTTCTTAGTTTTTACTCGCAACACCAGGTTCAGGAACAGTTATCAGCCTCAACCATCAGGCTCTTGAATTAGTGGGGATAACTTCACTCAATGTCACTTGCCCTGTCACTGAACTGTTCCCACAACCAGTAGACTCACTTTCAAAGACTCTTCATCTCATGTTCTCAATATTAATTTCTTATTTATTTACTATTATTATTCCTTATATTTCTTTTTTATTTGCACAGTTTGTTGTCTTTTGAATATTGGTTGTTTGTCCATCCTGTGGGTGTGATCTGTCATTGATTCTATTATGGTTCTTGGATTTACTAAGTAAGCCTGCAAGAAAATGAATCTCAGGATTGTATATGGTGATATATACAGTATCTTGACAATAAATTTACTTTGAACTTTAATTCTGAGCTTTGAACTTTGTTCATTCTCTCTCTTCCCTTGTTTTCTCTTTATTCATGGATCCTTATCAGGATTTCAGGTTGCCCATTCCTTTCATTTTTTGCTGTGCCTTTGCACCAGAAAGCTCTGACTATGCAATATTAAAATGAATAAGTCCCTGAAGTTGACAGCAATCCAGTTTTCCAATCTAGTCATAGCTGAGAGCTGCCATCACCTGCCGACATTCACCACTTGGCTTTGAAATATGCTGCAGTAATTTTACACCTCTGAATACGTGCCATTTCATTCAAGATGTTCACTGACTCTATGGACATGCTGGCATCTTCCTTTTGATAAAAATGATGTGGCTAATAAAAATCTCTTGTAAGATAATTCACGATGTTTATTTGAGAAGTAATTCAGTAAAGATTGCATTGACAATGCCATTCTTCAAGAGGTGTGAATTCTATTACTTGAGATTATTTTGACATAAGTTTGAAGAGAAGTTATTCACTTTAATGAAATGCAGCATTCTATTCATCTGCTATCTATGGACCACAAACTTAATATATTTATTACTTACTTACATACTGCCTGTTACACCATTGCTTGCTTAGGGCAGCAATGAAGGTCTTCCATCTCTGTCTGCCCTTGGCCATCTTCTCTATTTTGTCCCAGGTGTGGATCTGGGTCCTCGTTTCTGCCTCTATGGCATGATGCCAAGTTGTCTTTGGTCTCTTGTGTTTCCTCAGCCCTTCAGGGGTCCAGCGAAGTGTTGTCTTCACATTGAAGCTGGCCTCTCCTCTCATCACCAGCCCAATCCTTCTCCAATATTTTCTCATGATGATTGTGGCCGTGTCCTCCTGATGACACTGAAGGAGTAGGACATGGTTGGAGATCTTGCTTGGCCGGAAGAGACAAAGCATCTTCTGGAGGCTTATGCTGTGGAGTGACAACAGCTTGGCGAGGTCGCTCTCTTTCATGTGCCATCATTCTGACCTATACAAGAGTGTGGACAGAACACAACTCTGGTACAGCTTCACCTTGCTGTTGATACTGTACTTGTTTGCTCCCTATATGTTTCTCATTGATGTAAAGATGTCCCTAGCTTTGCTGAATCTGCACTGGATGTTCTTGGTCTCACCATCCTGCCGAATGATGTTGCCCAGGTGGGTGAATCTGCCAGTGCTGGTTAATTCCGTATACTTTGACGGGAGGAGGACACTCCACGGTGAGGGTCATGGTCTCTGTCTTCCTTTGACTGACTCTAAGACCAACCTGTCCTCTGAAGTTACACAGGCACTGAGTTTTCTCTTGCATGTGCTGGTGTTAATATATTTACAGTGCAATTTTACTGTGTAAGTAGCATCCATGTCAAATAGTTTTCATTCCGTAGCAGTGAAAAAAAATTGGGATTACAATCACAGCAACCTAAACACTGTTTTTCAGTTAACGTTTTAAGTGTCTTATTATTGCGGGGGGAGCAATCCAAAACTGCAAGAATATAACTATATTTTTATACTTTTCTACAGTTACAGTATATTATAGTTTTTACAGTTATTTTTTCAAATTTGGATGTCTAGTTACACGATAAACAAACCTATTGCCAATACTCAGCAGGTCAACCAGCATCTGATTGCTCCCTGAATGAGCATGAAATTACTCAACAGACCTATCGAATGTTGAAGGCCTTGGCAAAGTGGTTGTGGAGAGAATGTTTCTTATGGTTGGAGAGTCTAAGACTAGAGAACATAGTCTCAGCATAGAGGGGTGTCCTTTTAGAATGGAGATGAGGAGGAATTTCTTTGGCCAGAGAGTGGTGAATTTGTGTAATTTGTTGCCACAAATGATTGTGGAGGCCAAGTCATTGGGTATTTTCAAGGCAGAAGTTGAGAGATTTTTGATTTTTGATTTTTGAAAGGAGAAGGCAGGAGAAGTTTGGGGCTGAGAGAAAAAATAGATCAGCCATGATAAAGCTTGATAAGCCAAATGGCCTAATTCTGCTCCTGTATCTTATGATCTTATGAAATTAACATTTAAGGTTTGCATCTGATTAGTTCAGTACAGATGAACTTCTGAGAGAGTAAGATTGAAGAATCACAGAGAGCATGATATTTCAACAGTTTCATGGCAGTGTAAAAATTGTAGTTAAATTCTAATTGTTTTACTTTGACAAGTTTTATAAAATTTCAAGAAATATATTAGCAAGAGTGGACTATAGAATAACAGACAATCAATGCGGAGAGCATATGTTTCTTTCACACAATGGGCTGTTTCATTTTATAGCTCTTGCGATTCATTGTCTAAATTCTTGTAGAGGTATGAAAACGCAAACACGAGGAAATCTGCAAGTGCTGGAAATTCAAGCAACACAGACAAAATGCTGGTGGAACGCAGCATTTTGTGTGTGTTGCTAGAGGTATGGAAGTCTTTCTTTGGCCTGCACTTTATTTGATTAAATACTAGAATTAGATAAAATAATGATTATTTCAATGGACCGAAGACATATTTTTGACAAGATTTGTAAAGAGAAAGTATCCATATCACAGTGTTGTTAAGAAGATCTCTGGTCTGTTCTTGGCAAACTATACTTGCCTGAACCATGCTGTTTCCTGGCCAATGGTTTTTATATGTATATATGTACACACACACACGTATATATATATTAACTACCAGCTAGCTGATGCCCATGAGTCAACTTGCTGCTGACTTCCACACGCATGCATAGCAACTCATAAATCAGCTGTATTTCAGATGCCAGCACTGACTTAGCACTGATCCCAAGGGTGAAGCTGAACTGTGATGATCTGAGGGACCAGATACATATTCTATTCAGCCTCTCAGTTTTATGAACAATATCTGTTTGAATTATATCCATACTGTATTATGCCTTGATTGTGGCACTAGCCCCAGTCATTGTAAGGAGTCACTATCTTGGATTGTAAAGGTAAGAACAAATCCTTTTAATTTTTAAATTTCAATTAATGTTAATATTTTACCTTTTAAAAATGGTTATAAAGACTTTTGTCTGCAGTGTCTTGGGGAGAGCCACAGGAGCCCCTGTCTGAGGTCTACTTACAGTTTGCATACCACTTCTCTTCATGAGTCAGCTGTGGCAGAAGGTCCAGCAGCTGAATTGGATTTATGGAACCACAAAGAAATGAATGCAATCACGGGACTAGTGGAGGCAGTAAGCATGAGGAGACCCTCCATTCTCCAACTCAGTTTCATTTTGCCTCAGCATTATACTCTACAGTTAAACAAAATAATTATTGGATAAGAATTTTCATACTTGCTTTCCAGTTTTACTTGCTTTTTTTGACACTCGATAGCTACTTGTATTTTGAAAATTGAAAATGTGCATTGTGAAAATAGCTTTAAGTATATTTTCTGAAATGTACTTTAATTTGTTGAAAGACATTTGAAGTTAAAACATTGAACTCATTTGCAATCAATCAAAATTCAATGTTTAAAGTAAATTTATTACTTAAGAAGTACATGTATGTCACCATATACAACCCTGAGATGCATTTTCTTGTGTGCATACTAAATAATAATCGTATCAGAATCAATGAAAGACCACCCAACTTGGGTGTTCAACCAGAATGCAACAAACTGTGCAAATACAAAAACAAACAAACAAACAAACAAATAAATAAATAAAATCAATGATAAATAGACAATAAATATTGAAAAAATGAGATGAAGATTGAAAGTGAGGCCATTGGTAGGGCAAGTGAAGTTGAGTGAAGTTATCCCATTTGGTTGAAGACCCTGAAGGTTGAGGGGTAGTAAACATTGCTAGACCTGGTGGTGTGAGCCTGAGTCTCCTGTTCCTCCTTCCTGATGGTAGCAGTGAGAATGGAGTATGTCCTTGGTTATGGGGTTCCTGATGCAACAGTGTTTCATGTAGATGTGCTCAATGTCGGGCCGGGGGGGCGGGGAGGTGGGGAGGAGAGCTTTACCATTGATGGACTGGGCTGTAGCCACTACTTTTTGTAAGCTTGTCCATTCTTGAGCGTGGCGATCCATATCAGACCATGTTGCAACCGGTCAATATACTCTCCACTACACACGTATAGAGGTTGTCAAAGTTTTCGATGTCATGCTAAATCTCCACAAACTCCTAAGGAAGTAGAGGCACTGCCATGCTTACAAATAATTGCACTATGTACTGGGCCCCGGACATGGCCTCTGAAATTATAACACTGAAGAATTTAAAGTTACTGACCCTTTCCACCTCTGATCCTCCGATGAGGACTGGCTCATGGACCTCTGGTTTCCTCCTCCTGACATCTATAATCAGTTCCTTGGTCTTGCTGATGTTGAGTGAGAGGTCGTTGTTGTGTCACCACTCAGGCAGATTTTCAATCTCCCTTCTACATGCTGATTCATCACCACCTCTGATTTGGCTTGTGACAGTGGTGTCGTCAGCAAACATGAATATGGAACTGGAGCTGTGCTAAGTAAGCCAGATGGTCATAAGTGTAAAGTGAGTAGAGCAGGGGACTAACACATAGCCTTGTGGTACAGCTGTGCTGATGAAGATTATGGTGGAGATGCTGTTGCCAACACAAACTGACTGGAGTCTGCAAGTGTGGAAATTGAAGGTCCAGTTGCACAAGAAGGTATTGAAGCCAACGTCTTGGAGCTTATTGATTAGTTTTGAGGGGATGGTGGTATTGAATGCAGAACTGTAGTCCATAAAGAATATCCTGATGCATCTTTGCTGTGCAGATGATCCAGGGTTGAGTGAGGAGCCAATGAAATGGCATCTGCTGTGGACCTGTTGCTCCGGTAGGCAGGTTGGAGTAGATCTCAGGCAGGAGTTGACATGTTCCATCACCATCCTTTCAAGATACTCCATCACTGTGGGTGTCAGTGCTACTGTGTGAGTGAGGCAGGACAGCTCACTCTTCTTGGACGCTGGTATAATTGAAATCTGCTGGAAGCAAGTGGGTACTTTGGGCTGCAGAGGCCAGATATCAGTCCAGCCAGTTGATCAGCACAGGTCTTTAGAACTTGGCCAGGTACCCTGTGTGGGCTGGATGCTTTTTGTGGGTTCACTTTCCTGAAGGCTGCTCACACATCAGCCTCAGAGACTGAAATCATGGGTTCACTGGGTGCTGTAGGAGTTCGTGATGGTTGCTCAATGTAGTAGTGGTCAAAGCAAGCATAGAAAGGCATTCACTTCATCTAGCAGTGAGCACTGCTGTCACCTGTATCACTTGATTTAGCTTTATATGTGGTGATGTATTCAAATCCCGCCACAACTTTCGAGCATCCTCAGTTGATTCAGATTTGGTCAGGAGTTAATCTGGAATAGTCACATAATTGTCATATTATTCATTCAAATTAACAATAAGAAGAATGAGAATTCTAGGAATATCGGTATTATACATGGCTATTATATTCGGAGAATTGCTAATGTTGCCTCTGACAAGCACTGTAGAAGGTGTAGGTAGAGCAATAGCCAGGCAAGCAAATTTATTTTACCATGATTTTGGCCTCACCCCTCCCTAAAACCATTTTGCACTTCAAAATGAATCAGTTGCCTACAAAGTGAACAATATACTGTGTGTTCATTTCATTTAACATAAGGGGAAGAAGTATGTTTTTATAGCAGGAAACACACACACACACTTGCATAGCTATATACATGAACATATACTGTATATAGTTATGGTGCCAAGACTTTTGCACAGTATTGTGTTTGTCACCATGGAGCAGAGAGTGAGATTGTATATCTGGCAGAAGCAAAGGATGTTGGGAATGGTGAGGGTGGAACATCATTGGAGGGTTGTGGGACAGGTGGCAGAGAAGGAACGCCAGGGGTGGGGGGTGAAACAGGTGCAGAGGAACTCAGACCTGAGACACTAAACAAGATCAGTTGATTCCAGACGAGTGATTATTGATCAGTACAGAATGTCTCTCTGGTGGTTCCTGCTCCCTTCCCTCTCCCTTCCCCTTTTCCCAACCATGATTCCCCTCTCCATGCCCCCTTTCCACTCTCAGTCCACAATACAGGGCCACATCAGAATCAGGTTTATCATCACTCACATATGTCATGACTATTTTTTTGTAGCGATACAGTGCAATAGATAAAATTACTTCAGTACTGTGCAAAAGCCTTAGGCACCCTAACCATATATATGTTTCTAAGATTATAGCACAGTACTGTAGGTATCCTTGAAACTGTGCTTCAGGAGAGACTGAGTGAAAATTTGGAGAATATAAAGGAGAACAATGAGCAAGACCTATTTAAATTTTTATTCTTTGTAGTTTTACTGCTTGAATAAAATAAATTATGTAATGCAGTACAGTGCAATACATAAAAATACAACAGCACTGTGCAAAAGTTTTAATCTACAGAAAGTCTTAATCGGCAAAGTCTTGATCTACAAAATGTATTATATATTGCAGGAGAGTGCAGTACATAAAATTACTACAGTACTGTGCGAAAGTCTTAGGCTCTGTAGCTATTTAAGACCTTTGCATGGGACTGTACAATACCTGGAACTGTTAAACTGTGTCATCAACTTTTGTCAATGGACAGTAAGGGAAGTTCAAATTTTTTTGGAAGAAAAGCTTTTTTTGACCATTATTTAATTTACAACTTTCCCGAAACCAAATGTTGATTTGAGAGTCTTGGTGTGTCTGTTCATCATGGTCTGTTGTTTGATTTATTATCCCGTACATTCTCCAACACAAGGATAATGGAACAAAGCATGGCTAGGAACACATTTCGGAAAATCCTACCACCCTGTGGCACCCAGAAGCTATTGCATACCCAAAATATCATTAATGCTCATTTGCATAGCAATCATTACTAACAAATTCCAAAATTTTGAAAGATCTATTTGAAATGTTTTAAAATTATTATTTTATTAAGGGTACTACTTGAATTTCAGTGCCTATACCTACCCACATATGTGTGCTATATAACCACCAGATGAGACAGAGACAGATGGAAATGTTATTTTTCATGGTGGCTTTATGGTTTATCAAAATAAGCTGGCAAAAACAAAAGCTGTTTTAAAAAGTCAGAATACTTTCATGCACCAGATCCTAATCAATATTTGATGTCTATCATTAATGCACATTTATAAAGATGATTTTAGACCTCTTGCTAGTGATAGCTAATGATTGTCGCTTTGGAAAATAATGACTGACAAAGCGAAATGTCTGCTCGTTAAAACAAGCAGGAGGCTAATAGGATTTGCTGGAGCACATTTTACAAATACTCTGAATTTTATATGTGGCAGATGGCTCTTAACTACAATGAACAACAGCAGCTAGAAGAGAGAGGAAGATGGACGAAAAAAAAAACATGTATTTCCTTTAAAAGTGTAAGATGACCTACAGATGTTTGTGGAGACAAGGTGCTGACGCTGACAAGTGAAACCACAGCTTCAAGACTCCACTGATGTCCAACAGTGGACATCGATGGTAGCAGTCTATATTGGATAGGCAAGATTTATGGAGGTTATTTTCCAGATTACACACTGTCAGGGAAACTGCAGTTAAATAAGGAAAATATGCCATTTCTTCCTCTTACCCGGAAAAGTGATACTCACAAGAAAAACTTTAAATCATCTCACCTTCATACTTCAGGTCATCTTTGAACAACTTTGGACTTTTCTCAAGCCATGATATTATCACATCAATTTCCTTCTGGAATTTGAACCAACTTGCTTGCCATAATTTGTTATAGTCTGATAAATGTCCTAATTCTACACTGAAGTCAAATTAACCCACACTTAGCCGCATACATTATTACTTAAAAAATCTCATCTCATTTGATTTTATATTTTCAGTCAAAGAGTGAACGCATAAAATTAATTGAAATGTTCTATATAATAGTGGACATATATTTGTGATTTTATTATTAATAATTTATAACTATATTCCTTTAAAAATATGGAGTGAGTTGTTATTTTCGAAATTTGCTAAACTCTGGAAGGGCATCAGAAGCTTGGAAAATAGCCAATATCAAAGTTCAAAGTACATTTATTATCAAAGTATGTATGCATTATACAACGTTGAGATTCGTCTCCTTATAGACAGCCACAAACCAAAGAAATCCAAAAGAATACTAAAAATAGTCGGTTGTCAAACACCCAATGAGCAAACAGAGAAAAAAGATTTGCAAACTTTAAAAGTATTCAGGATAAAAGTGAATCCATAGAGAAGCAATAAATATCGAGAGCATGAGATGAAGAGTCCTTGAAAGTGAGTCCGTTGGTTGTGCGAACATTTCAATGAAGTTGAGTGAAGCTATCCCACTAGTTCAGGAGCCTGATGGTTGAGGGGTAATAACTGTTCCTGAACCTCGTGGTGTGAGTCCAGAGGCTCCTGTACCTTCTTCCTGATAGCAGTAGTGAGAAGAAAACATGTCCTGTGTGGTGGTGGTCCCAGATGATGGATGCTGCTTTCCTGCAACTGCATTTGATATAGATGTGCGCATGATGGACTGGGCCATCTCCATTACTTTTTGTAGGATTAGAAACATAGAAGAAACACAGAAAGCCTACAGCACAATACAGGCCATTCAGCCCACAAAGCTGTGCCGAACATGGCGTTACCTGAGATTGTTCCCCTTGTCAAAGAGGAAGACAGAAATCAGGAACTGTAGGCCAGTTACTTTAGGATATACTGTTAGCAAGATGACAGAATCAATAATCAAATAAAAATAACTAATCATTTAGGAAAGCTGAAATGATCAAACCTGGTTAACATGTGAGGTAGATTGTGTTTAACAAATTTGCTCAAGTTCTTTGAATAAATAATATGAGGAATGGACAGAGGGGAATCTGTAGAAGTAGTGTATTTAGATTTGACTAGGTGTTACATAAAGTTCAAAGTAAATTTATTATCAAAGTACATATATAACACTGCGATTTATCTTCTTGCAAACATACTTAATAAATTCAAAACCCATAATAGAATCAATGAAGGACTGCAAGAATGGGGCAGACAACTAATGTGCAAAAGAGAACGGACTGTGCTTAAAGGGAAATTACATGCTGCAGATTGCAGTGACCGTACTTTAACAGGGGTATATTTAGAAGTATTGTACGTAGCCTGCAGAACATTTTCTTGGTTCAGTAGCACCATCTTGGAGGTGGGACATCAGAGGAAGTGCATAAATTAAGGAGGTGTTAGCAGACATGATTACAATGATGCCAGACACTTAAGACTGCAATGTGTTGAAATTTTTTCTCTGAGAGGGTGGTGAATCTCTGGAATTCTCTATGCCAAGGGTAATCAAGGGTAATGGAGGCCAGGTCATTAGATCTATTTAATAAAGAGATGCACAGATCTTTGTAAATCTGGTGTGAGCAAAGGATGTCGGGAATAGTGAGTGTGGAGCACCATGAGAGGGGGGTGGGACAGGTGACAGGGAAGAAGTGCTGAGGCAAGGGGTGACGTGGCTGCAGACGCACCCAGCCCTGAGACACCAGGCAAGGTCATTTGATTCCAAACAATTGGTTTATTGATCATTACAGAATGCCTCTCTGGTGCGTCCCACTCCCTTCTCTCTTCCCAACAATGATCCCCCTCTCCCTGTCCCCTCCCTACTCTTTCCACAATAGAGACCCATATCAAAATCAGGTTTATCATCACTCACATAAGTCATGAAATTTCAATAGTTCGAGAGTTCAATAGTTCCATTTAATATAAGAGAAACGTATACAATATACAAACTGGAATTCTTGTTCTTCGCAGATATTCACAAAAATAAAAGGGTGCCCCAAAGAATGAGTGATAGAAAAAAATGTTAGAACCCCAAAGCCCCCACTCCCCGCTTCGCATGCACAAGCAACACCAAAGCAGTGACAGTCCCCCTATTTATTTCAGAAAAAAAATCAGCACCTTCCTCTCACCAAACAAGCAATAACAAAGCCCCCTAGAAAGACCATGATCTGCAGTACAACTAAAACTGATCATTTACCCAACAATTCAGGCTCTCTCTCTTCCCAATAAACGGACAAAGAAGTGTCACCTTTTTACAGCTAGAGGGGAGACATAACAAAACAACTCGCTCACTTGCAATGGTAAAGTTTGCCACTTCAGTTTTCTATCTGAATTCTCAACTCAAGAATTGGCAACAAACGCTACCCTGCCAACGAGAGAGAGCGCACGATTTGCCAAGCACAGAGGCCCCGACATTCGATCCACTGTTCCCGATGTTCCATTCTCTCAAGCAATGCTTCAGTCAGCGGCAAGAGCATAGTGTTGTCTTGATCACAGGGCTGCAAAGCCTCAGAACCATGAAGGCACGCTCGTCTTCTAGGCCATGTCCTTGAGATTTCACAAAGGTTCTGGTCGTGAGCCCCCGGGAGCGGGTCCCATCACCGCAAAGAGTGTAACTCTCGGTGAGGATCTCCAACAGAAGCCTATCCACCTTGGAAAGGAAAAAGAGAGACATTAAGATGTTTTCGCAGATGAGCTCGAAGGAGTCACCATTAAGCACTATCGCACCTCTACTCCTCATGGGATTACCAATTTGTTTTTTTTTATTTTTGTAGCAGCAGTACAGGACAATACATAAAATTACTTGAGTACTATGCAAAAGTTTTAGGCACCATAGCTGTATATATATACGCAGCATATGTCCAAGACTTTTGCACAGAACTGTATAAATATTTGAAAGACGGTGGAGTTGAGAGGCATTGGAACAGTCACAGAAGAGTAGATGAGGCGATCACAGATCATGTCGAATAGTAGGGCAGGTTTGAGGCATGGCTGGTAGCCAACTCCTGCTCCCACTTCCTTGTGTTCAGTAGCTTGGTTTATTTGATTTGACTACTCATTTAAATACTACTTTCAAATTAAGCCAGCCTCTCAAACCAATTATGACTTTTTAATTCAGTTTTCTTAAAGCAACAAATCATGTAATATCGCCTTATCCTAATATCAAGAAAGACAACAACAGAGTAGTGTTAATTTGTATGTTTTTACCATTTGCAAGTAGCAGCTTTCATCATGAACACAAGGGTAATGAAAAGATTCTCTAGATACTGAGCTGAGAGTTATTAATGAGGTGGTTGAATGCTTGTAATTCACAGTTTCAACCACAGTAGTTTTATCTGGTAAACAGAAAAGGGACATGTAATTACAGATTGCATCTTTTCTGAATTATTTTTGAATAGCATCATAGGTATATTTTCTTTCAAGATTTCTGTGATTTTTTTCTTATTAATGAAGCTTTATGATAGGAATATATTTGCAGGATATTAAATCTACATTTTTCTTAAACTTCTTCTTACCTACCAAAATCAGACTTTTTTTTTCTCTATAATGGTGTAGGCACAGGAGTTCTCTTCCTGGGATTAAAAAAGGTTGGAAACCCTTGGTAGGGTAAACTCCATCGCTAATGTTATTTATCACCTCACAATGTGTCACAACACATATTTGTCAGCCCAAAATGGATGGTTAATTTTTGGGTAAGCAACAAACAGAATAAAATATTCTGCAATTATGTTAATTGATTCAATTTATTTCAATTTGTATTTAGTTTTAAATTGAAATGCTTTTAACATGTTCATTTGGAAATTATTGCCTGCTATATTAAAAATATAAATGTCACATTTCTTTGTGATTCATCAATTCTAACATTTCAACAAACCCACAATAAACTGTGCAAAAACAGAACTATAAATATATTCAATCAGGTTTAACAATAGTATAGTAATGTTCCTCAGGCTATATAGATTTGAGATAGACCTCCCACCAGAAAAAGTTCTTGGGATGACATACATTCCTGGAAAGTTAATCCCTTATCAGTCATTTTTTTTGTATAATCTACTAAAAATGTTTTCCATTTTCTTCAGTGTTTCCTCGCAGCAACACTATTCCCTTCTTGCCCTGTCTTCAAAGACATCTCTCCAGCTGGTAGTCAGATCTATTGCAACTTTTTTACAAAAGGATATGTTGAAATCAAAACAGGATGGTGAGGATTTTGGTGTTGGAAACCTGCCACCCACACTTGCCATTCCCGAGAATGCCTTGTCCAGGAGGCCTGCCTTGTGGTACTGCTTTTTATTTATCCTTGTATTTTAGGATGTGGCAATTTCTGGCAAGATTGGTTTGTATTGCCTATTTCTCCTTGCTTCCAGTAGTGTGTTTTGGAGCTTGCTAGGCCATGCCAATGGACAGTTAACAATTAACCTCATTGGTGGCTCTAAATTTACATATGGGATGGGTTGACAAGATTGGCAAATTTCTTCACCTGAAGGATATTAATGAATCTGATGAATTTTATAAAAATTGTTGCTAATTTTCTTTGCTGTAAGCAGTAAAATTTCTGCACAACAAAGCAAAAACTATGAATATTTTTTACATTTAAAAATATGAATTGTAAAAAGATGAGAAAAATGGCCTCCAAAAGTCCCTTTTTCACAGGTCTGTGTTCAGAGGTCTTGTTGGGTAGCTTGATCAAAACCAAAGCTCTCTAACAGAGCTCTTGGTGGTAGCCTTAACTGACCTTATTCCTGCTGGCAGTGATGACCTGATCCGATTTCTGCCGGCAGCTCATGCGTTCAAATGAATAAGCTTACACCAACTGGTCTGCCACAAATGAATTCATCTGAGTTCATCAGCTGACAACTGGTGAGGAAATGTGGAGCAGTGTACATTTAACCCTCGGGGCCCCAGACCATTCCATCTGCTGATCTACAGATCAGGAGTAAGATTTAATTCATCCTTATCTTTTCTGAAAGGAAGGTTATGTTCATAGTTCAAGATTAATTGTCATTCAACCATGAATAAAAACATATTTCCAAACACACTTCTCAAAGGGTTTTGATCTGGCTCCTGTTTAAAGTTGTCAACTGTCAGCTTGCCTTTATTGAGATAATTTCATCTCTAAGTCAAAAATAATCTGGATTCAAACCACTCGGTTGTGTATTTAAGATTTAAGTAATATTGTGAGTATATTGTTTGATTAAGCGTTCTTTGTCTGTTTACAACATTCATTATGGATTATATGTAAAAGTATGGGAATGGCATACATCATTATGCCACCACATCAAATTTCGTGTCATAGAGTCATAGAAAAGTACAGCACAGAAACAGGCCCTTTGGCCCATCTAGCCCATGCTGAATTATTTAAACTCCCTACTCCCACTGACCTGCACTGGGACTGTAGCCCTCCATACCCTCCCATCAACGTACCTATACAAATTTCTCTTAAATGTTGATGTTGAACCAATATCCACCACTTGCACTGGGAGCTTGTTCCACACTCTCACCATCCTCTGACTGAAGCAGTTTCCCCTCATTTTCCCCTTAAACCATTAATCTTTCACACTTAACCCTTGACCTCTGATTGTAGTGCCACACAACCTCAGTGAAAAGCCTGCTTGCATTTCCCCAACTATCCCCCTCATAACTTTGTATACTCCTATGAAATCTCCCTTCAATCTTCTAAGTTCCAAGGTATAAAGTCCTAACCTATTTAATCTTTGCGTGCCTCACTAAAGTAAAACAAAGTAGTTACATTTATCCCTAGCTCCTGATTTTCCTTTTGATTAGTTTTCAGAGATTCAACATCTAACACACACTTTCAATTGACATTCCTGTATATTAACTAGGAAACATTGTATTTGTCATATGAATGTCGAGACAAAACAATATGGAAGTATGTTTTGAAGAGGGTTAGGGAAATTATTAAGATAAAATTACGAAAAATCTACAAACATTAGTTATTCAGGCCTAACCCCAGACCATCCACTGTGGTTGGTACTGCATGGTATTTAATTTCATCATTATGTTGAAACAAAGGAAGAAACCTAACAGACAGACCACCCAGCAATGATTTAGGTATCAAACATAGACGTGGCAAAATTGTTCCCAGCAGTCAACTTTGTGAAGCTCTCCCCACAAATGTCTAGGGGCCAGTGTCTACATCGGAATAGGTTTAACCACAGATTGGTTACATAATAGCTTGGCATAGTCATATTCACAGAATCATGGCTGTGCACAGTGTGTCCAATCTCTCCACTAGATCTGTGTGTACACTTGCCTCACTCGCATGACAGGTCCACAAGGGTGTTGACAGAATGGTATACAGATAGTCCTTAATGTGTTCCCGAGAGTCCTTAATGTTGACCACAAGCTCCATAAAGTCTTGTGCCATCGCCAAACATGGGCCACTCCTCCCATTGTCTCATAGCTGATGAAACAATACTTTTCTACGATGAATATCAGCCACTAGTATGATAAGACCTCACAAACTACCTTGTTAATGCCTTGCACCTCATTGTCTAGTTGAACTACACTTCCCCTGTGTATGTACCTCTTTATTCTGCATTCTGTTATTGTTTTTCCTTGTACATCTAATACACAAAAGTGTTCAGCTGTAGGAATGGCATGCAACACAAAAGGGAACTGGAGGGAGGGCAGCCAGACGTCTTGGTACAAATTGGTACCAATGACACAGGAATGAAAAGTGAAGAGGTTCTGAAGAGAGAATTTGGAGAGCCAGGCAGAAAGCGGAAAAGCAGAACCTCCAAGGTAGTGATTTCTGGATAGCTACCTATGCAACACGTCAGTGAGGGTAGAAACAGAATAAATGTGCAGCCGAGAAGCTGGTGCAGAGGGCAAGACTTCATGTTTTTGGATCATTGGGATCTCTTCTGGACTAGGTATGACCTGTACAAAAAGGAGGGATTGCACCTGAACCTGACGGGGACCAACATTATTGCTGGCAAGTTTGTTAGAGCTGTTGGAGAGGCTTTAAACTAATTTGGTGGGAGATGGGAACCAGGGTGAAGGGACTCAGGATAGGATGGACGGCAAAAAAGCAAAGATAGCGTGAAGTCAGACAATCAGGAAAGGTAAACAGATGATAGGACAAAATTGCAGCCAGCAAGGTGAATGTCAGTTCATTAGGGATGCAAAATCTAAAAAGGTAGCAAATACAGAACTCAAGGTGTAATATCTCAAAGCACAGAGTATAAGAAATAAGGTGGATGCTCTTGCAACACTTTTACAAATTGTCGGGTATGATGTTCAGGCCATCACTGAATCATGGCTGAAGGATGGTTGTAGTTGAGAGCTGAATGTCCAAGGTTACACATTGTATTGGAGGGATAGGAAGGTCGGCAGAGGGGGTGGTGTGGCTTTTCTGGTAAAGAATGGCAACAAATCAGAAGAAAGATTTGACATAGGATAAGAAGATGTTGAATCCTTGTGGGTTGAGTTAAGAAACTGAGAGGGTAAAAGGACCCTGATGGCCATTATATATAGGCCTCCTAACAGTAGCTGGGTTGTGGACTATAGATTAAAAAAGGAGTGTCAAAAGGGGAACGTTATGATAGTCATGGGAGATTTTAACAGACTGATAGATTGGGAAAATCAGGTTGATAATGGATCCCAAGAGATTGAATTTATTGAATGCCTACAGGATGGCTTCTTAGTGTTGTTTGTCATTGAATCTAATAGGGGAACAACTATACTAATCTGATGTAGTAGTATTTCAGTAGGGTAAAGGAAATTAGAGGTATGAGAGAGGAGTTGGCCAAAGTAAATTAGAAGGAGATGCTGGCAGGAATGACAACAGAGCAACAATGGCTTCAGTTTCTGGGAAAAACAAGAAAGGTGCAGAATAGATGTCTTCTAAAAACAAAGAAATACCCAAATGGCAAAATAGTACAACCGTGGCTGACAAGGGAAGTCAAAGCTAATATAAACGCAAAAGAGAGGGCATACAACAAAGCAAAAATTAGCAGGGGAGATAGAGGAGTTTTTTAAAAACTACAGAGAGCAACTAAAAGAATCATTAGGAGGGGAAAGATGAAATATGAAAGCAAGCAAGCAAACAATATCAAGGTGGATAGTGAAAGTTGTTTTGTTGCAAAGAACGGATGAACCCAAATGCAAGACACTGGCACGGCACAGAGTTGGGACGCAGACGTGGCTGGAGCTGAACGGCAAACAGGAGGATAAATGGAAAGGCTGGTGGCAGGCAAAAACTTATCTTGACACAGAGAGACAGAGTTACACAGGCAAACCTCAGTACTGAAACAAAGCTTAGAATACACAATCCTAAGCAGCTGGGAACATAAATTACCACACTGGCTGAAATGACAATCTGGCAATAAGTGGATGCAAAGCCGGGGTATTTATGCTGCAGGTTTAGATGAGAATCAGGTGTGTTGCAATCAAGGAGCCCAGGAGAACACCGGGAAAAGGGAATTAGGAGAATATGAGGAATTAAATGTCGGGACATTTTCCAAGTATGTTAAAAATAAAAAAGAAATGAGAGTGGATATAGGATCGTTAGAAAATATGGCCCAAGAGATAATAACGGGGAGAAAGAGAAGGCAGATGAACTAAATGAGGATTTTGCATCAGCCTTCGCAGTGGAACACACTAGCAGTATGCCAGTTGTTGAAGGGGGCGAAGGAAGAGAAGTGAGTGCAGTTATTATTACAAAAGAGAAAGTACTCAAATAGCTGAAAGACCTAAAGGTACATAAGTCACCCGGATCAGATGAACTGCACCCTAGGGTTCTGAAAGAGGTAGCAGTAGAGATTGTGGAGGTATTAGTAATGATAATTACTAATCATTAGATTAGAGATTGAGGAGTTTAGGATGTTGGTGCCTAATGGCGATTCCATTGCTTGCATCTTTGGAAACAGCTCCATTTCTATCTTTAGTATGCCGCTTTTTTCATTTTCAGGGTTCTGTAGAAGACCCTGACCAGGAGTTACATGCTGACCTTGTGTCTTTGCGGGAATAGGACTCGCTCTCAGGGCCTCACGACCGGCCATTTTTCGATATGCCAAGAACACGGCCTAGAAGACTAGTGCACCTTCAGGGTACCGGAATTTTATGGCTCTGGAGGCAGACGGATTTGGGGTCGATGTCGCCGCAAAAAGCTGGTGTGTCGTGGGAGTACACCAAGGATCGAAAGCAGCGAGCTGGCTGTTGTCTGGGTGCACAGACCTGAGTTCTTTGGGCACAGAACTCAGAAAAAGCAACGCAACAGACTTTTAACACCATAAATTGGCATGTTGTTTTGTTAGGTCTCCTCTCTTGCTGTGAAACGGGCAAAGCTTTTCCCCTATTAGGGAGAGAGAGAGCTTGTGGTATGTTGCATTACCGGGTGAACGGGTAGTCTTTGGGGTACGGCAATTCTGTGTCTTTATTGATGCTTTGCTGCATGCTTGAGTGCTTGGTGGAGGGTGCAGATGCTTTTTCTGCTGGCGCAGGTGGGAGGATCGTCACCTCGCTGCTGCTTATATGAATGGGGCAGCTGAAAGACCTAAAGGTACACAAGCCACCCGGACTAAATGAACTGCACCCTAGGGTTCTGAAAGAGGTAGCATTAGAGATTGTGGTGGCATTAGAAATCGTCTTTCAAAAATCATTGGACTCTGGCATGGTGCCAGAGGACTGGGAAATAACAAATGTCACACCACTCATTAAGAAAGGAGGAAGGCAGCAGAAAGGAAATTATAGACCAGTTGGCCTGATGTCAGTGGTTGGGAAGATCTTGGAATCAATTGTTAAGGTTGAAGTTATGGAGTACTTGGTGACACAGGACGAGATATTACAAAGTCAGCATGGTTTCCTTAAGGGAAAATCTTGCCTAATGAACCTGTTGGAATTCTTTGCGGAGATTACACATAGAATAGATAAAGGGAATATGGCGGATGTTGTATATTTGGATTTTTTGAAGGCCTTTCACAAAATACTACGCATGAGGCTACTTACTAAGTTAAGAGCCCATGGTATTACAGAAAGTTAGCAGCATGTTTAGACCATTGGCTTATTAGTAGGAGGTAGCAATTGGGAATAAAATTATTGCTTTCAGGGGCTGCCAGTGACTAATGGTGTTATTCAGGGGTCGGTGTTGGGACTGCTTCTTTTTATGCTGTACATCCGTGATTTAGATGATGGAATAGATGGCTTTGTTGCCAAATTTGCAGATAATACGAAAGCTTGTGGAGGGGCGGGTAGCATTGAGGAAACAGGAAGGCTGAACAAAGACTTAGATAGATTAGGACAATGGGCAAGAAAATGGCAAATGAAATACAATGTTGGAAAATGCATGGCCATGCGCTTTGTTAGAAGAAATAAATGTGCAGACAATTTTCTAAATGGGAAGGAAATCCAAAAATCTAAGAGGCAATGGGACTTGGGAGTCCTTGTGCAGAACACCATAAAGGTTGACTTGCAGATTAAGTCAGTGGTGAGGAAGGCAAATGCAAAGTTAGCATTCATTTCAAGAGGTCTAGAACATAAGAGCAGGGATGTGATTCTGAGGCTTTATCAAGCACTGGCAAGGCCTCACCGTGAGTTTTGTGAACAGTTTTGGGTTCCTTATCTGAGAAAAGATGTATTGGCATTGGAGGTTCACAAGGATAATTCCAGGAATGAAAGGGTTATCATACAAGGAACATTTGATAACTCTGGGTTTGTACTAGAAGTATGAGGGAGGGATCTCATTGAAAACTTTCGAATGTTGAAAGGCCTAGACAGAGTAGGTGTGGAAAGGACGTTTCCCATGGTGAAAGAGTCTAGGACAAGAAAGCACAGCTTCAGGATAGTGGGAGTCCAATTAAAGCCGAGATGTGGAGAACTTTCTTTAGCCAGAGGGTGGTGAATTTGTGGCAGCTATGGAGACCAGGTCATTAGGTGTATATAAGGTGGAGATTGATAGGTTATTGATTGGACGCAGCATCAAAGGTTATGGGGAGAAGGCCAGGGAGTGGGGCTGAGGAGGAGAAAGAAAGGAATCAGCCTTGATTGAATATTGGAGCATACTCGATGGGTCAAATGGCCTAATTCTGCTCCTCATGTATTATGCTCTTAAAGTTTTTCATTTTAACTCAGTACATACACTGAAAATAAACCAATTAACTTGATAGAAGCAAGGACACAAATTGTATTCTGGATGAGGGGTTCAATATCTCTGTCATGAAGAGTGGCTTGGTAGCATCAGCATCATGTGCTGTATCATATGAAGTGGGCAATTTGGGTACAATGACCAACGTTGTTCTTGGAAAAATTTTCTACAGAAGTGGTTTGCTATTGTCTTCTGGTCAGTGCTTTCACAAGAGAGGTGATCCCAACCACTATCGATACTCTTCAGAGATTGTCTGCCTGGCATCAGTGGTCGCATAACCAGGACATTCACCAGCTGCTCATACAACCACCTACCACCGACTCCGATGGCTTCACATTACTCTGGTCAGGGTGGCTGGGGGCTAAACAGGTGCTACACCTAATTCAAGGGTGACCTGCAGGCTAGAGGAGAGAAGGAGTGCCTTACACCTCCTTTCGTAGCGATGTATCTCCACCCCACCACCCATGGTATCATCACCACTGACCAGATTGGCAGCATCCAACTCAAGGCTACTATATTGAGTTTGTGTCACAGTCCTGACTGTTAATTTCCCTATTTTCTCCTCATTCCCTTAGATGGCGGCACATTTGGTTCTCATCAAGACCTGCAACATAATAACCCCGGCTTTGCATCCATTCATTGCCAGATCGTTGTTTAGCCAGTGTGGTAATTAATGCTCCCGGCCACTTAGGATTGTGTATTCTAAGTTTTACTTCAGTAACGAGGTTTACCTGGGTAACTTTGTCTCTCCATGTCAAGAAAAGTATTGTCTACCGCTTGCCTTTCTACGCTCCGTGTCAAGATAAGTTCTGCCTCCCTCCTGCTTTCCTGTTCACCCTCCTGTTTGCCGTTCAGCTCCAGCCTCTCTCACACCCTCGTCTGCATCCTAACTCTATCTCCGAGCCAGTGTCTTGCATTTAGGTTAGCCCGCTCTGTGCAACAGAACGATCTGGCCATCATGGACCCAGCGGACACAAACACCCTTCAACAAGTCCTCGCCAGCCAGGGTTCCCTACTGGGACAGCACGACCAACTCCTCCAGGAGGTCATGGAGAACCTCCGCTTCCTGTCTGCTCACGTCACGCAGATCGGTAACCAGGTGGACTGTGTCTCCACCCATTTCACTCAACCCACTCCTGGAACCCTGTCTAACCAGCCCAGACAACCTTTAGCGGTAATTCCCTACGTGTCAGCGACACCCCTGCCAAGAGAGCCTCACGTACCTGAGCCGGAGCACTATGCGGGAGAATTGGGGAAGTGCCAGGCCTTCCTCCTTCAGTGCTCCCTGGTGTTTGAACAGCAGTTGTCAACTTACTCCATGGATAAGTCAAAGATTGCTTATATATTATTATGTGTTGACGCATGGCCAAGTGGTTAAGGCGTCAGTCTAGTGATCTGAAGGTCGCTAGTTTGAGCCTCAGCTGAGGCAGCCTGTTGTGTCCTTGAGCAAGGCACTTAACCACTCATTGCTCTGCGACGACACCAGTGCCAAGCTGTATGGGTCCTAATGCCCTTCCCCGGACACCATTGGTGGCATGGAGAGGGGAGACTTGCAGCATTTGGCGGCGACAGATGACACTGACAGCCTGGATTCCCTGATCTCCCTACCCAGCCACCAGGTTGGACAATCGCCTCTGAGATCGCCATAGAGAGAGAACTGGTCGTTCACCACCTTTGGCCACTTCTCGGCACTCTCTACCACCTCTCGCAAGAACAAGCCTCTCTCCTCCTTCTGCTCTCAGAGTAGCTCCCAGCCCTGCCATTTCCACAACCCCGGGAGAGGAACCCAGGCAGCTGGGACAGAACCGCCTTCCTTCTACTGAACGACTCCAGAGATTGAGAGTGGGTGAGTGTCTATATTCCGGCCAGTCCAGTCACTTCCTTGCCACCTGCCCCCTTCAGCCAAAAAGGGAAGGCTCACCAGTAGCTGTGGGGACCCTAGTGAGCCAGACAACATTCTCTTCCGTCCGCTGACCCCAGATGCAGCTTCAAGCCACATTGTGTTACAACCAACAGTTCCTGCCTCTACCTGCACTAGTAGACTCCAGCGCAGAGGGAAACTTGATGGATGAACACCTCGCCCTCCAACCCGCTGTTTCCCGTGAGCCTCTGTGTACTCCCCTGGTCACCAATACACTAAACTGTAGACTCCTGACCCGAGTCACGCACTGCTCGGAACCCCTGCTTCTCCTTCTCTCCGGAAACCATTGGGAGCAGGTATGATTTGATCTAATCTCCTCTGCTCAAGCCCCTTTAGTTCTTGGCCACCCCTGGTTAAGCTGTCGTAACCCCCACATTGACTGGCCCACCGGGAAGACAGTCAGCTGGAGTTCGTTCTGCCGTTCCACTTGTCTGCAATCAGCCCTTTCCCAAGTGAAGGTCACGGCGACCTCATCCGCCTCTGACCCCCCTGACCTGTCCACCGTTCCTGTAGAGTACCACGATCTGGGAGAAGTGTTTAGTAAGCAATGGGCCCTTTCTCTGGCCCCACATCGCCCTTATGATTGCACAACTGACCTTCTCCATGGAGCCTCAATACCCACAAGTCGACTGTACAACCTGTCCTGACCAGAAAGGGAAGCTATGCAGACTTACGTAAATGACTCCCCCGTGGCTGGCATTATCTGACCCTCATCTTCCCCTGTAGGTGCAGGTTTCTTCTTTGTGCGGAAGAAAGACAGCTCGCTACATCCCTGCATCAACTACCGTGGCCTTAACAACATCACCATAAAGAATTAGTTTCCCCTGCCCCTCATCAATTCAGCATTCGAGCCCCTTCATGGAGCCACAATTTTCTCTAAGTTGGACCTGCGGAGTGCCTATCACATGGTCAGGATAAGGGAGGGAGATGAATGGAAAACAGCTTTTAACAGCCCCCTTGGTCATTTCGAATATCTGGTCATGCCGTTCAGTCTCACCAATACCCCCGCCATCTTCCAAGCTCTGGTAAATGACATCCTTAGGGACTTTATTAACCATTTTGTTTTCGTTTATTTGGATGACATCTTAATCTTCTCCCATAATCTTCAGGAGCACACCCACCATGTCCGCCAGGTCCTTCGGAGGGTTTGGAGAACACGCTATTCGTTAAGGCAAAGAAGTGCGAGTTCCATGTCCCTTCTGTCAGTTTCTTGGGGTATATCATTGAGATTGGGCAGGTGAGGGCAGATCCCGAAAAGATCCGGGTGGTAGTGGAGTGGCCAAAGCCCACGACGCTCAAGCAACTCCAGCGATTTCTGGGGTGCGCAAACTTCTACTGTCGCTTCATCAGGGACTACAGCCGGGTGGCAGCACCCCTTACTCAGCTCACCTCTCCTGCAACCCCCTTCCGCTGGACCCTTCTCGGCCTTCTCGGAGCTGAAGAGATGTTTCACCTCTGCTCCCATCCTGGTCCAACCTGACCCCTCTCGCCAATTCATTGTGGAAGTCGATGCCTCCGACTCTGGGGTGGGAGCGGTCCTCTCCCAATACTCCGTCCCAGATCTTCTTCTCTCGCCATCTATCCCCCGCCGAATGGAACTACGATGTTGAGAACTGGGAGTTGCTGGCCATCAAACTCGCCTTGGAGGAGTGGAGGCACTGGCTGGAGGGGGCAGAACACTCATTCATCGTCTGGACAGACCATAAGAACCTGGCATACATCCAAACAGCTAAACGCCTTAACTCCCGCCAAGCCCATTGGGCACTATTTTTTGGCCATTTCAGGTTCACCCTCACCTATCGTCCTGTTTCCAAGAATGGGAAGCCAGATGCTCTCTCTCGTCAATACGTCTCCGAGGAGGGCCTTCCCAACCCTGATACCATCCTTCCACCATCCTGTGTGGTGGCTGCCCTCACCTGGGAGATCGAATCCATAGTCAAAGAGGCCCAGCGGACTCAGCCTGACCGAAGCAATGGACCCCCCAATCGCCTCTTCGTGCCTGACTCTGTTCGGTCTCGGATTGTCCGGCGGGGACATACTTCCCGTTTCACCTGCCATCATTGATCGAACACTGTCCCTTCTGAAGCGATATTTTTGGTGGCCCACCACGGATCCTGACACTCGCTCCTTCGTCTCTGCCTGTTCTGTGTGTTCCCACGGAAAAGCATCCCATTGGCCACCTGCTGGGCTGCTTCGTCCCCTACCTGTCCCTGGCCGCCCGTGGTCGCACATTGCTCTGGATTTTGTCGCTGGACTACCCCATTCACATGGTAACACTGCTGTACTCACCGTGGTGGACCGTTTCTCCAAAGCTGTGCACTTCATAACCCTTTCCAAACTCCCTACAGCCGTTGAAACTGCCAACTTCCTTGTCCAACACATCGTCTGCCTTCATGGAATTCCCTCTGACATTGTTTGTGGCCGGGGCCCCCAATTCATTTCCCAAGTCTGGAAATCCTTCTGTTAAGCCCTCGGAGCTTCAGTCAGTCTGTCTTCTGGGTTCCCTCCGCAAACTAACAGTCAGACGGAACGAGCCAATCAGGACTTGGAAGCAGCACTGCGTGCATATCTGCCAACAACCCGTCATCCTGGAGCACACATCTCACTTGGGCTGAGTATGCCCACAACTCCCTGGTCAGTGCCACCACCGGAATGTCTCCTTTTGAATGCTCCCTCGGCTATCACCCCACTCTGTTTCCTGCCCATGAAGACGACATCACTGCGCCTTCAGTTCAGGCCCATCTCTGCCAGTGCCGCAAGATCTGGAAGGATGCACGCGCGGCCCTGCTCCACTCTGCTGTCCGCAACCGGAGGATCGCCGATCGCCACGGAATTCCAGTGCCCATCTATCAGCCTGGTCAGAAGGTTTGGCTCTCTTCAAAAGACATCCCCCTCAAGAATGAATCCAAGAAACTCGCCCCTCAGGACCATTCGAAATTGAGAGCCTCATCAACCCCTCGGTGGTCAAACTCAAACTACCCAAATCTAGAGATTTAAGAAACATAGAAAATAGGTGCAGGAGTAGGCCGTTCGACCCTTCGAGCCAGCACCGCCATTCACTGTCATCATGGCTGATCATCCAACTCAGAACCCTGTACCAGCCTTCCCTCCATACCCCCTAATCCCTTTAGCCACAAGGGCCATATCTAACTCCCTCTTCAATATAGCCAATGAACTGGCGTTAACTGTTTCCTGTGGCAGAGAATTCCACAGATTCACCAATCTCTGTGTGAAGAAGTTGTTCCTCATCTTGGTCCTAAAAGGCTTCCCCTTTATCCTCAAACTGTGACCCCTCGTTCTGGACTTCCCCAACATCGGGAACAATCTTCCTGCATCTAGCCTGTCCAATCCCTTTAGGATTTAGGATTTTATACGTTTCAATAAAATCCCCCCTCAATCTTCTAAATTCCAACGAGTATAAGCCTAGTTGATCCAGTCTTTCACCATATGAAAGTCCTGCCATTCCAGGAATCAATCTGGTGAACCTTCTTTGTACTCCTTCTATGGCAAGGATGTCTTTCCTCAAATTAGGGGACCAAAACTGCACACAATATGCGCATCTATGTGCATTCATCCCACGTTCCACGTCTCCCAACTGAAACCTGTGTCTGTCAGCCTTTTGTGCTCTCCTGCCGAACCCCCTCCACCCACCTGGGTCATTGGTGATGACCCAGCTTACACCATCCGGTGAATTCTGGAGACGCTTTCCGTCGAAAGGTCTGCTGGCCCAACGTGGAGCCCACTATCTTATGTGCCAAACATCAAAGGGCAGCACCATATTTACAATGTGTGGACAATGCTTTCTTTGAAACTACATACAACCTTCACACCTCCTGATTCAGATCCACACCACGGACATTCAATGAATTTTAATCAGCATTGCCTGGACTGGGGTTCACAGCTTTTAGGAACCCATTGTTTCAGAGCTGCACCCCAAATTAAATGCACAAGGCATGACCAGATGGTGATGCAGCCCGCTAGACTGCTCTCCATGTACATCTGTAGAGATTTGGGAGTGTCTCTGGAGACATAACAAGTCTCCTCAAATGAAATCTAGCCACAGTTGTGCCTTCTTTGTAGTTGCATCAGTATGTTGAGTCCAGAATAGACCTTCAGAAATATTGACACGCAGAAACTTCAAGTTGCTCACTCTTTCCACTGCTGATCCCTCTATGAGGACTGGTGTGTGTTCTGAGAGTGTTGCACAGGTAAGGATGCATCTTTGGGAAGAGAAACGGAGTTAATGCTTCAGGGTGAAGCATGAGCATTCTCAACATTCTCAAATGCTGAGCATTCTCAACGTTTGCTAACTTGATTTTGGACCAACTGCATGTTCTTCAAATTTCACACCACTTGGTTTGGAACCGTATCCCTGGTAGAACTCCATACCCAAGAGCATTGTGGGAATACCTGGTCTGCAATACATCAGCAAGATGCCAGATCACCATCCTCTCAGGGAGAAATGAAGAATGGCCAATGAAGCTAGCCTTGCCAGGAACGTTCCAATTCCAGAAAATGAACAAAAATTATTCTCTGACTTCATTGATACTCTTGGAATCTTGTCATGAAGAAATTGTTTGCTTCACTGCAGATCTGTAAAGCAGTAGTGTGAGTTTACTGATAAGCAATCCAAATATGCCCTGTGTTAACCAGATACTTCCCAATTAGACTCAGTGATTCATAAACATCAGGATGTCTGCAGATGCTGGAAATCCAGAGCAGCGCACATAAAATGCTGGGGGAACTCAAAGTCAGGAGGCATCTATGGAAATGAATAAATACAAAAGATTCTGTAGATGCTGGAAATCCAGAGCAACACACACAAAATGCTGGAGGAACTCAGCAGGTCAGGCAGCATCTATGGAAATGAATAATCAGTCAACGTTTTGGGCTGAAACCTTTCATGATATCAAGTTGGAGGCTACATTGACGGAATAGAAGCTATCACTCCTCCACCTTGATGGTGGCCTCATCTTGGCACAAGGAAGGCCTTGGACCGACATGTCGGAACGGGAATGCTCATGCCATCAGGATGGATGACTTAGTGATTGGCTGTTTCAATCATTGCTGGAGCAAGTAGCCAGAAGATTATGTGTATGATTCAAGTCAGGCGACTATTTTAAATGGCAACTTGAATAAGATGGCAAGGCAAAATAAGAGGAAATAAAGGCAAGTAAACTAGAGCACATTGATGGCAGCAGATGCAAAAGTAAACATAAGAAATTGCTGCTGGCATGTAAATAGTGACCATGCAGTGTGGGACGTTATAGGGACTGAGGAAGGCATATACGTTCAATAGTGCAGGGCAAGGCTAAAATACTAAGCAACACACACAAAATGCTGGAAGAACTCAGCAGGTCAGGCGGCATCAATGAGGATGAATAGAGAGCCCACATTTCGGCTAATTTGGGGACCACGTCGTCAAGAACGTGAAATCCATCCACCTAAAGGGGGATTTCCAAACATTTTAATTCTAATTCCCATTCCCATTCTGACCTGTCGGTCCATGGCCTCCTCTTGTGCCAAGATAAGGCCATGCTCAGGGTGGAGGAGCAATACCTTATATGCACTAACGGCACTTTGTGCATTACTGTGATACTCTGGGGCTGCTGCAACTTGTTTTCTGCTACTTATCTATTTAATACTGTTTTTCTATTACTGTTTTGTTTCTATCTACCGCTTTATTTAATTGCCTGAGAGGAAGCCAAACAGAGTTTCATTGTACCTATGTATAATGACAATAAAGATCATTCAATTCAATATTCCATCTGGGTAGCCTCTAACCTGATGGCATGATTATCGATTTCTCTCTCCAATAAACAATTCCATCTCCCCCCCCATCCCATTCCCCATTCTGACCTTTTACCTTTTCTCACCTGCTTATTACTTCCCCCTGGCTCCCTTCCTCCTTCCCTTTCTCCTATTATCCACTCTTCTCTTCCTGTCAGATTCCTTCTTCTCCAGCCCTTTACCTTCCACACCAACCTGGCTTCATCTATCATCTTTTTAGACTGACATCTACCCCCTCCCTTCTCAGTACTGAAGAGGGGTGTTGGCATGAAACATCTACTATCTATTCATTCCCATAGAAGCTGTCAGATCTGCTGAGTTCCTTCAGCATTTTTTGTGTATTGCTCGTGATTTCCAGGATCTGCAGAATTTCTCATGTGTGTTTAATACTTAATCACGTTTACAAAGGAGAACAATAATGTCAAAATATTAATGGCAGTAAAGATCATAAAGATAATTGTTTGGTCAATATCTTGTTTTCTTGGATAAGGAGTGTAGTGTCAGAGATGGTGAGAGTGCTTGCCAAGTGTTCCAAATTTGCCAATTTACAAGAGAGGTGCCAGAAGATTTGATTTGAAAAAGCATTTGATAATCATCATCATCATTATTACATACCATGTCGTTTGACATGGTTGTTCAAGTTCTTTAACCATGATTATTCTTGGCAAATTTTTCTACAGAAGTGATTTGCATTTACCTTCTTCTGGGCCATGTCTTTTCAAGACAGGTGACTCCAACCATTATCAATACCCTTCGGAGATTTTCTGCCTGGTGTCAGTGGTCACATTACCAGGACTTGTGATATGCACCAGCTGCTCCCATGGCTTCAAGTGACCCTGATCAGGGGCTGAGCAGGTGCGACACCTTACCCAAGGGGACCTATAGGCTAGCAGAGGGAAGGGGTGCCTTACATCTTCTTTGATAGAGACATATCTCCACCATGCTAACCAAATTTGATTAACAAATCTGAGAGTACTGAAATGGTAGAGTTAATATCAGACTAAATTTAGAATTGACTTAAGGATAGAAACCATGCATATTGATAGATTTTTAGATGAGAGGATGATAGACATCATATTGCCAAAAATCAGGGTGAGAAATATTGCATTTTGATGCATATAGAAGACTTGACTATTGGAATGTAGACTAAAATTTCAACTTTCTTGATGACAACGAAATTGGTGGTATGGATAGCAGTAGCACTGAAACCAATTAGCTTCAACAGAACATGCCTCAATAAGCAGAACAGGAAGATACTGATCAATGGGAATTTAATATCAAAAAAAGCAAAGTGAAATATTCTGGCAGAAGGGAGAAGGAAAGGAAGTACAGAAAATAGCTCAATTCAAAATGGATGGTGCGACAGGGGAATTGAGGGTTCATATACACATACCTTGGAAGATGCCAAGTCATCTTTACTTTGTGATCATTCCTTTAGCGACAGAGGGACCCAGGAGTACAAGTAGATGGTTCCCTAGAAGTGGTGTCGCAGTTGACAGAGTGGCAAGGAAGGCTTTTGGCACATTGGCCTTCATCATTCAGAGCTCAGAGTATCATGTTACAGTTGAACAAAATGGTGAGGAGGCATTTGCAATATTGTGTTTAGTTTCGATCACTCTGCTGTAAGAACGATGCCATTCAGCTGGCGATTAACAAGAAAGTTGCTGGGATTCAAGGCACTGAGTGACGGAAAGAGATTGAGCAGGTTGGGCCCTTTTTCATTAGAGTATAGGGGAATGATGAATGATCTGGGAGAACGACAGGTGGTCTGGGAGAACAACGGGTAACCTGGGAGAATGATGGGTAATCTGAAAAAATGATGGGAGAATGGTGGGTTTTCTGGGAAAATGACGGGTAACCTGGGACATGTGGTCTGGGAGAATTACATGTGATCTTGGAGAATGATGGGAGAATGGTGTGTTTTCTGAGAGAATGACGGGTGAACTGGGAGAACAACGGGTGATCTGGGAGAATGTCGGGTAATCATATAGAGGTATATAGAATCATAAGGGGCATAGGTGGTGTCAATGTGCACAGTCTTTTTCTCCAGGAACTGAAGGCCATAGATTTAAGCTAAAAGGAGATATTTGATAGGAACTTGTACTACTACTTCTTAGCAAATATGGCATGTATTAAGTAAAGGCTCAAAACACATAGAATACTTTGAGGTTCTAACATTTAACTGTCATTCATTCTTTGGGGCACTCCTCTGTTTTTGTGGATGGTTGTGAAGAAAAAGCATTTCAGGATGTATATTGTATACATTTCTCTGACATCAAATGTGCCTTTGAAACCTTTTGAATACAGCAAATATGGTCTTAACAAGGCCCTGTACGATCGCTATAAAATTGTATTCCTGCATTCACATCCTCCTCGAATAAAGTCTAATATGCCATTTGTCTTCTTAGTCACTTGTGCCACTTGAATTTGGTATTAAGAAAATGAACTTGATGTTCCCACTGCCAACCCAAATGCTCCTTCACTGCCTTGAGTGACCACACGTCTGAAACATTGATTTACATCTCTGCCTCCTTGGATGCAACCTTATGCACTGAGTTCTTCCAGCATTCTCAGTTTTATTCCTATGAGCGGATGGTGATGTTACGAATATTCAAGGAAGCCTTGACAACATGCTTGAATCTTTTCCCACATTCACTTCGTGATTTTTCAAAGTTCAAAATAAATTTTTTAATCAAAGTACATATATGCCTATCACAATATACTACAACCCTGAGAGTCATTTTCTTGTGGGCAATCACTGTAAATACAGAAAACTACAATAAAATCAATGAAAGATAAAACCATAAGGCTGTGAGGTATAGGAGCAGAATTAGGCTATTCACCCATCGAGTCTGCTCTGCCATTCCATCATGGCTGATCCCGGATCCCACTCAACCCCATACACCTATCTTCTCGCCATATCCTTTGATTCCCTGACCGATCAGGAAACAATCAACTTCCACCTTAAATATACGTATGGACTTGGCGTCCACCACAGTCTGTGATAGAGAATTCCACAGATTTACTACTCTCTGGCTAAAAAAAATCCCTCCTTACTTCTGTTCTAAAAGGTTGTCCTTCAATTTTGAGGCTGTGTCCTCAAGTTCTAAATACCCCTACCTCAGGAAACATTCTCTCCATATCAACCTTATCTAGTCCTTTCAACATTCGATAGGTCTCAATGAGACCCTCCCTACATTTTTCTAAATTCCAGTGAGTACCAGCCCAAAGCTGCCAAACTCTCCTCACATGTTATCCCCTTCATTCCCGGAAACATTCTTGTGAACCTCCTCTGGACTCTCTCCAATGACAACACATCCTTTCTGAGATATGAGGCCCAAAACTGTTGACATTACTCCAAGTGAGGCCTGACTGTTGCCTTGTAAAGCCTCAGCATTAGCTCTTTACTTTTTATATTCTATTTCCCTTGAAATAAGTGCCAACATTGTGTAGTTGCCTTCCTTACCATGGATTCAACCTGTAAATTAACCTTCTGGGAGTCTTGCACAAGGACTCCTAAGACTCCTTGCACCTCTGTCAAGCGAAATCTTGCCTGACAAATCTGTAAGAGTTCCTCAAGGAAGTAACAAGCAGTGTGAACATAAGAGAGGCAGTGGATGCCATTTACTTGGATTTTCAAGAAGCATTTGATAAGGTGCCACACATGAAACCATGCTGACTTTGACTTATTTTATCATTAGTCTCCAAGTACCGCAAAAGCTTAATGAAAGACTCCAACACTTTCCCAACCACTGAGGTTAGGCTGACTGGCCTATAATTTCCTTACTTTTGCATTTCTATCTTCTTAAAGAGTGGAGTGACATTTGCAACTTTCCAGTCCTCTGGCACCATGTCAGAATCAAGTGATTCTTGAAAGATCATGACCAATACATCCTTTATCTCTTCAGCAACCTCTCTCAGGACTCTGGGATGTAGTCCATCTGGTCCAGGTGACTTATCCACCTTAAGACCTTTGAGTTTTACTAACACTTTTTACTTTGTAATAGCAATGGTACTCACTCCTGCTCCCTGACACTCAGGAATCTCTGGCACACTGCTCGTGCCTTCCACAGTGAAGACTGATGCAAAGTACCCATTTAGTTCATCTGCCATTTCTTTGTCCCCCATTACTAACTTGCCAGAATCATTCTCCAGTGGTCCAATATCAACTCTCACCTCCCCCACTTTAACTCTTTATATAACTTAAAAAACTTTTAGTATCCTGTTTTAAATTATTGGTTACTTTGCCCTCATATTTCTTCTTTTCCCTTCTTATAGCTTTTTTAGTTGCCTTTTGTTTGATTTTAAAAGCTTCCCAATCAATCAACTTCCAACTCACTTTTGTTACCTTATATGCCCTTTCCTTGGCTTTTACACTGTCCTTAACTTCCCTGTCAGCATTGGTTGCCTATCCCTGCCATTTGAGAACTTCTTCTGTGGGACATATCTATCCTGCGCCTTGTGGACTATTCCCAGAAACTTCAGCCATCTCTGCTCTGCAGTCATCCCCACCAGTTTCCTCCTCCAATCCACCTGGGAAAACTCCTCTCTTACACCTCTGTAATTCCCCTTAGTCCATTGTGATACTGATACATGTGAGTTTTGATTCTCTCGTTCAAATTGCAGAGACTGTCTGCCTGGCGTTTGTGGTTGCATAACCAAGACTTGTGATATGCGTGAGCTGCTCAATGACCATCCATCACCTGCTCCCATGGCTTCATGTGACCATGATCGGTGAGGGATGGGGGAGCTAAACAGGTGTAACACTTTGTCCAAGGGAAACGAAGGAGCGCCCTACACCTCCTTTGGTAGAGATGTACAGTACCTTTACCTGCCACCTAAATAATAGTCATAAATAAATAAGCAATACACACTGAAAACATGAGCTGAAGAGTCCTTGAAAGTGAGTCCAGTTCAGTGGGAACAGTTCAGTGATAGGTGAGTGAAGCTATCTGTGACTTAGCTTGGAGAAGGGTGTTTGTTACTATGTTGTGGTGTAGGGCACAAGATCAAATTGCCTTGTCCACTAGAACTGGCTGAATTTAATGCATTGTGCTGTGGATATCTCCATATGTTGGCTGAACATATTTAGTATATTCTGAGAATGGGTTTGGAAGAGTTTGCTGGGGCAAAGTTGGTCATATCTCTTCAGTGCTTTGAGACGCTTGCCATAATGTGCATCTCAGAAGCATGAGAGAAGACAGGGGTCACCTCCTCCCAAAGAACTGCTACCTGAGTTGCAGCATGTATTTTTTTCCAGCCTGAAGCACAATGAGTAACAGCTCCAAGAAGTATACAACAAGTAGCATTGTACCGTATGCATGCCTTTATTGAACTCAAGAAAGTTATTGACCTCATCAGTTGCAAGAGATGGTGGAACATCTTTCAAAAGCCTAGTTATCCATTGTAATCTATCTTTATTTTATCCCTTTCAGCAGTGATTTTAACAAATAATTTCAAAGAAGGACCTATTCTTCATGTAGATTGGTATCCAAGAGGGCCATCTAGTCCATCGAACAATGAGCTCAATCCCTCTTACCCACAGTGCAGCATTTCACCTCCAGCAACTAACTTGGTGTGGAGCTAATTTCCAGAATAAATGGACTCTGTTCAAGCAATGTAACCTCTCCTCCAGAAATCAAGCCAAACCACTTCATGAGTGCCAGCAATGTTTGTAATATTTATTTGGTGACCAAGTTCCATTGACATTCACCAAGGCAGGTGAGAAAATAGACCTGCAAAAGAATAAAGAATAATCCTCTACCAATGTGCTCCTGCTATACAACCGTGCTTTCTCTCCACTTTATGATAGGGTTCATTGATTAACTCGTAGTTATCTATGAGAGCCATCTATCAATGCATTCACGATGAAACTCACTGGTGCATTCAGTGTAGCAGTGCAGGCTTTGACTGTCTGTGGACGAGTGTTTGGAGATCAAGGTCTCCAACTCAGCACCCATGATCCACCCATTGCAGTGCTTTCTACCCTCTATTGACGGAGCAGTTAGCAAAATATTTGTGAGCCAGAGCTTCATGAGTAGAGGTATACTTCAAAGTTCAAATTAAATTTATTATCAAAATACATTAATGTCACCATATACAATCCTGCGATTCATTTCTCCTCAGCATTTACAGTAAATATAAAGAAACATAATATAATCAGTGAAAAACTGCACACAAGACAGACAAATACAAAGGCAGGGAATTGATGCTGAACTATACTTATCATATATTAAACAATGAGCCAGTAACGAATGGACCACTGAGATGATGCTGGTGAACCACAATGACATTCTGCTGGCCATGTACAATTCTTCTAAATATACCACTTTTGAGTTACTCTCACTGCAATCTGCAGCATGTTATTTCTCTTACAGCAATGTATTTTTAAATCAGCTTAATGATCTGCAGACTTCATGATCTTCTGAAGGACTCGCTAGACCAAACAAGTATGAAAGCGGATGAAATTTCATTGCCATGGTCGGAAGTGTTGCGAGGTGGTGGGGGGGAGCTCCAAGCCAGGCTGAAACGCAGAAGGATGAGGCCCCCTCTACTTAGCATCTTGTTAGCAAATGTACAGCCACTGGAGAACCAAACTGAGGACCTGAGGGCAAGACTGCTGTACCGGAGGGAAATGAGAGATTGTTGTGTTCCGTGTTTGATCGAGATGTGGCTTTCTCCCAACATGCTAGAAACGGTGGTCAGGATCTGAATGTTTCTCGATTCACAGAATGGACCAAACTGCTGATTTGGAAAAGGTAAAAGGTGGAGATGTGTGTTTCAAGATAAATGCTCAGAGGCATTCCTATATTTTCCTCCAACCTTGAACACCTGATACAGTCAGTTCTATTTACCCAAGGAGTTCTCCTCCATAATCCTGATCTTAGTTTACTTACCACCAGCAGCCAACTATAATCAAGCATTTGAAATACTGCATGATGCTGTTACTAAACAAGAAACAGTCCACCTCGAAGCATTTCAAATCATCAAGCAGGCTTGTTTGAAGAAAACCCGGCCCAGTTTTCATCAGGATACAGTATAACCTGCAGCACCAGACGTCCCAACACACTAGATCACTGCTGTACTCTGATATAGTTGTTCTGTGCCCAGACCGCATTTCAGTAAATCTGGTCACTTGGCTGCCCTTCTCCTTTCTGCACACAGGCAGAGGCTAAAGAGCAAAGCTCCAGAGATTAGGACAACAAAGAGGTGGTCACGGAAGGCAGAGGAGAGGCTACAGGATGGCTTTGAGTCAGTGGACTGGGCTGTGTTCAAGGACTCAGCTGTGGATTTGAATGAATACACCATGGTTGTCACAGACGTTATTAAAACAGTCATAGATGAGTGTGTCCCCACTAAAGTATTCGGTCTTCCCTAGCCAGGAGCCCTGCATAAACCATGAGATGCACAATCTGCTGAGGGCTACATCAGAGGCATTCAAGTCTTGTGACTTAGAAAGTTATGAAAGGTCCAGGTATGATGTCCAGGCAGTCACCTCACAGGCAAAGGGCAATTTCGGTCTAAACTTGAATCAATGAAGGATGCTCAACAGTTGTGGCAGGGCTTGAATGCTATAAGCCCTGAAGTTAAAACAAGCGACATCAGCAAAACAGGTTCCAGATGACCTCAATGCCTTCTATGCTCGCTTGAACATCAAAACAAGGAGGAACCATCACGAACGCTGCAAAACTCCAAATGATCCTGTGATTTCAGTCTCTGAAGGTAAAATGCAAACAGCCATTGGGAGAATGAAGCTATGAAAAGCTTCAGATGGGGTACCTGGCCAAGCACTAGAGACCTGTGCTGATCAACTGGGTGGAACGTTCACTGAGATCTTTGAACAGCTTCATTGTTTCTTTGTTTTGTGGCTGCCTGTGGAAGGTCAAATCTCAAGGCTGTACACTGTATACATACTTCAATAATAATTGTACTTTGAATCTGTAATCCATTTCCTTTGTACAAATACATTTATGTGTCAATGACTGTGATCATTATTAAGGACCCCATCACCCAGGAGATGCCCACTTCTCATTGCTACCATCAGGAAGGTGGTACAGGAGCCTGAAGGCACATACTCAATGATTCAGAAACAGCTTCTTCCCCTCTGCCTTGGGATTTCTGAATGGACATTGAACCCTTGAACATTGCCTCACGACTTTTTCTTTTCTCTTTTTGCTCTACTTATTTAATGTAACATATATATACTGTATATTTATTGGAATTTACATTTTTTTATTATTGCATATTGCCATGTACTGCTGCCGCAAAACAACAAATTTCATGACTTATTAAACCTGATTCTGATTCTGTTTTCTGACTTTTACAGACACTCAGTTAAATATCATTCATAAACAGAACAAATAGCAGGCAGCAACAAACAAGGCCTGATGGAATACCACTAGTCAATTTTCCCAGGCTGAGTGCTTTTCATACCTTGAACAATGAGCCAGTAGATATTCTGGCTGAGATCTTTCTCTGATTTATTAGAAGGTTAAAATAATAATGAAATTGAAAGAAGTCAAATATCCAGAGAAAGGGAGGTTAATGCAGACACACTGAAATGTAAATTATTTTGCCACATTTTGAGTGTGGCTCTGGATTGGAGGAATACAAATTCATAGAATAGTACAGCACATTACAGGCCCTTCGGCCCACAATGTTGTGCTGACCCTCAAACACTGCCTCCCATATAACCCCCCAACTTAAATTCCTCCATATACCTGTCTAGTAGTCTCTTAAACTTCATGAGTGTATCTGCCTCCACCACTGACTCAGGCAGTGCATTCCACACACCAACAACTCTCTGAGTAAAAAACCTTCCTCTAATATCCCCCTTGAACTTCCCACCCCTTACCTTAAAGCCATCTCCTCTTGTGTTGAGCAGTGGTGCCCTGGGCAAGAGGCGCTGGCTATCCACTCTATCTATTCCTCTTATTATCTTGTACACCTCTATCATGTCTCCTCTCATCCTCCTTCTGTCCAAAGAGTAAAACCCTAGCTCCCTTAATCTCTGATCATAATGCAAACTCAGTGACCACTTTATTAGGTCCACCTGTATACATGCAGATATCTAATCAGCCAATCAGGTGGTAGAAACTCAATGCATAAAAGCATGCAGGCATGGCCAAGAGGTTCAGATCAAACATCAGAATGAGGACGAAATATGATCTAAGTGACTTTGACTGTGGAATGATTGTTGCTGCCAACTAGGGTGATCTGAGTATCTTAGGAACTGCTGACCTGCTAGGATTTTCTCACATAACAATCTCTAGAATTTACAGCGAATGGTGTGAAAAAAACAAAAACAAAATCTATTGAGTCACAGCGGAGGACCACAGACATACACTCAGTGGCTACTTTATTAGGTACAGGAAAAAGTGTATGAAACTAAAGTCAAACTGAGTGGTTGCATTCCCTGTTCTCACATGAGTGTTTAGGGCATGCTATCTGTTTGTCTAACCCAAGATCCTAGCATTCTGATTATAGAGATGAAGGCTCATTGTTTCAATATATGAATAGAACTTCACCTAGAAAAGGAAACCAGTGGTCTTCCGTGGGGATGTGTTGTAGGCCACCTACTATTCACATTATTTATGAAAGTTACAGTCTCCAGTGGTCATTCTGTTGGTCTGTGCAAATGCCAATGGAATGCAAGTCTTCACAGGCCAACAAGAAGACCCTGTAATTTATTTTAAAAGAAAAAAATAATTAGTTGCTTCCTGCTTTTCAGATGTGGAATCCAGTAAGTCAGAGACAGATCCAGGACTTCCCCTCACTTGTGCTTTAATGGGTTTGACAATAAATCTAGGCCCACATATTTTCTTTTGTTGAGGCACTTTTGAATCCACCTGGCCAATTTGTCTTTTTCTTAATGAACCATAAAATTCACAATTTGATTAGCATGAAGAACATTGTCAAGCTGCACATGTAAAAAAAGAAACCATTACACAGAAGATTAGCTACATCCAAAGAAAATATCATTAAGATTAGTTCAGAATAACCATGCAGACTGTTTGTCAGGATATCTTTAAAAGATTAATTTATTGTAATCATGTGGCATACCCTCAAGCAGTTGACCTACTAAGCACGTTAAGCCTGTAATTACTAGGTTACATTTTATTCCTGTTTTCAATATATTAGAACTCCATTTGATGCTTTTCAGTCCAAAACCCCAATACTTCTAGAGTTCAAAATATATCTAAACATGATTAGTTTTTCCCACTAATTCCTTAATTGTTCTTGGGAGATTTTTTTGCTGATCCCGAGAACCTTAAACATGATATTGTCTGGTTACGTCCATTTACTTTGACAGGATTTTTAAGCTTTTAATGAAATATTATGCTTAATGTACAAATAAATAAAGAATTGAAAAATGAAACCATTCTCCATAAGCAAGAAAGAATGGAAATAAAGTGAATAAACCCAGGAGATTCTGCAGATTCTGGAAATCCAGAGCAACACACACAAAATGCTGGAGGAACTCAGAAGGTCAGGCAGCATCTGTGGAAATGAACAAAGGGTTGATGCTTAGTGCCGAGATTCTACTTCAGGTCTAGGAAGGAAGGGGGAAGATGTCAGAATAAGGAGATGGAGGGTGGAGGGGAAGGAGGAAAGCTGAAAATTGATAAGTGAAGTCAGGTGAGTAGGAAAGATAAAGGGCAGGGGAGGAAGTTAAATTGAAAATATATAAAAATATCTACCTGGAAAGCATTGTCAGAGAGGGTGGCTGAAGAAGGGTTGCAGATAACATTTATTGTGTCTAGAGCTAGGGGTTCACAACCATTTTTATGCCATGGACCAATACCATTAAGCAAGTGGTCCATGGATCCCATGTTAGGAACTCATGGATGAGCACTTGAATTGCTTAGGGTCAGATGGCAATGGACCTAGTGCTAGGTGATGGAACTGAAATGGAAGGGTGCCCATTGATCAGAGTGGACAAGGCTTGGCCTAATAGCCTGTTCCACCAATTTTCATTTGCAATACGATTTTGGTAGAGACAGAATTCTTGCTTCTTTTCCTTCCTTGCACACAGATAAGGTAAATGTGTCTTAAATACAGTATTGCCAAGTAGGGGTTCTTATAATGCTTCAAAATGTAAGCAAGAAGTAAACTATGTTTAAATAAACACCAAGTTAATTGATTTATACATTTGTCTGGATACAAAATATTTAACTTAAACTCTAACAAAGATGTAATCGGTTGAAATATTAACCAGTCCTTTCTAAGCAAGCAATATGAAACACCTGTTCATTAGTCATTGTATATATTTTTCAAGGTTGTCAAGCCGAGGGGTGGTAGTGGGGACAAGCTCCCACTACCTAAAAGTGCTCTGCATGGCATGTGCCTCAGATAGCCTCTGACAACCAAGTCCAACTCCTGGCCTTCTCGTGTGGCTTAGCCTCTAAGCCCGGCGGAACTGTTTCTACTGACAGGAGAAGGGGTGAAGGCAGGTCCTGGTGCCTTAAAACCAGTGCTTCGGGTAGATGGAGCTCGTCAGCCTGGGAAGGCAGTTCATCCAAGAGAGGGAAAACTCTGATTTCAAACCCCTGCTGCCTTGTGGCCATACCCACTCATGGGAAAGGCTTCGGGAGTAAACCCTGAGGACAAATCTGGAACTGGAGTCCCTAAGGCAGTCCAATGTTGCCTTCAACCTCGTTCTGGCAACTCCTGTGATGACACTGGTGCCAAGCTGTATCGGCCCTTCTCCTTCCCTTGGACAGCATCGGTGTCGTGGAGAGGGGAGACTTGCAGCATGGGCAACTGCCGGTCTTCCATACAACCTTGCCCAAGCCTGCGCCCTGGAGAGGACACTCCAGCGTCGCCTCTATAGCAAGACTTTCCAGGTGCAGATCCATGGTCTCGCGAGACTAACGGATGCCACCAATCTGTATATATAGTCTACTGGAATAGATCTTTGATTGATTATCTGATGGTTTTGTCCTGACATAACTTCACTCTGTATGATTACTGTATTTTCCTAAGATTTTTAGTTCAATTTGATTCATTTCTGAACACATCTCTCAGAGTTTTTGGATATACATGCACATTAATGCCATTGTAGAAGATATATTGTGAAGGTAAGGAAAAGTCATTTTCTTCCGGAGCATCTAAAATTCACTTATAGATTGACACAGTCTATTATTTCAATTACTGTACTTTTAAATTCTGTATTTTGTTGCATTTGTCTATGAGCTTACTTGTAAGTTATTCTATATATTTAAATGGGTAAACCCTATCTGATAGGCCCAAGGGCAGACTGAAATTTAGCTTTAGACCTCATTACCATTTTTTATGTGCCTTCTTAGGAAAAATAGACAGTCAGCAAAATAAAAGGTTAATAATTATTAGTGGAGAGAAGGGAGGTGGCATTTGGAGCAGGTAACATGACATCTGTTGAAGAGAACAGCATGCTCTACTTTTTCAAATTCCACAGGAAAGTCTTAAAACGTAGAGCCATAGAAAGTATAGCACAGAAACAGGCCTTTCTGCCCATCTAGTATATGCTGGATCATTTAACCTGACTACTACTATTGACCTACACTGGGACCTTAGCCCTCCATACCCCGACCATCCATGCACCAATCCAAACTTCAGATTCCTTCTTCTCCAGCCTTTGCATTTCCCACCCATATGGCTTCATTTATCACCTTCCAGTTAATTTCCTTTCCCTTTCCCCATGTGTTATTTTGATGTTTTCCCCCTTCCTTTCCGGTCCTGAAGAAGGGTTTTAGCCCAAATGTCAAAATTTTACTCATTTCTATAGATGCTGCCTGACCTGATGCATTCATAGAACATAGAACATAGAATAGTACAGCACAGAACAGGCCCTTCGGCCCACAATGTTGTGCCGACCCTCAAACCCTGCCTCCCTTATAAGCCCCCACCTTAGATTCCTCCATATTCCTCTAGCATTTTGTGTGTATTGCAAACAACTATGGCTTGACAGTTCAAGTGCTTACTACAACACAGAAACAGCCCTTTTGGCACGTCTGGCCTGTGTGGAACCATTTAAAATGCCTACACCCATCGATCGGCACCCCGATCACAGCCCCACACACCCCTAATATCCATGTACCTCTTAAACAGTGAATCAAAATCACATCCACCATTTGCACTGGCAACTCATTCCACACTCTCACCACCCTCTGAGTGAAGAAGTTTCCCCCCATGTTCCCATTAAGCTTTGCAACTTTCAGATTTAACCCATGACTTCTGGTTATCGTCCCATCCAACCTCAGTGGAACAAAACCTGCTTGTATTTATGCTATCTTTACCCCTCATAATTGTGTATACCTCTATCAAATCTCCCTTCAATCTGCTACATTCTGAGAACCACAGACTCGACCTTCAAATTGACCTTTAGAAAATCCTACACAAGGACTCCCAAGTGTCCTTGCATCTCAGTTTTTTGTATTTTCTCTCCATTTAGAAAATAGTCAATCCTTTCACTTCTTCTACCAAAGTGCATGACTGTACACTTCCTGACACTGTATTCCATCTGCCATTTCTTTGCCCATTCTCTAATCTATCCAAGTCCTTCAGTAGCCTTTCTTCTTCCTCAAATCCACTTGCACTTGCCCTTGTCTTCCCTGATCAATCCCAAATGCTTGTGAAAGCTCTTTTTTGCTGCTGTGGCCCACTGCTGCCTTTTTATCCTCGGGCATTGAACCTGATTGAAGTCTCCTCCTCTACAAACTTCCAATGTCCAGATTAGCCACTGGTCAAAGCTCTTTATTCTAAGGAATAAAGTACCAGCCTATTCAATCTTTCTCAATAAGTCAGGTCTTCCATACCTGGTCATATCCTTGTAAATTTTCTCTGTACACTTTCTTTCAAGCTTATTTACACCTTTCCTGTAGGTAGGTGACCAAAACTGCATGCAGCACTCTAAATTAAGCCACGCGAATGTCTTGTACATCTTCCACATAACATCACATCTCCTGTATTCAGTACTTAGATTTATGAAAGCCAATGTGCCAAAAGCTTTCTTTATGACCCTAATTTAAAACTAGTGGTCTTTCATAGCTCGGCAGGGGTACAGGGATATGTAATATGAACTTGGAGAATACATTTACTTTGATATTTGAAAACTAATTTTCCATGGGTTTTCTTTTAACAGGTGATAAGTTCCTAATTAACATGCACAAATCACACACTTTAAATATTTAAAACATGCATAATAAAACATACATACAAGTTGTCCATTTTTTGTCTTTGTCTAATTTCTTTCAGAAATCTAACAGTTTTGCCTTGGGCTGGTTATTTTTATTTCAATAATGTTCCTTGTAGGATCAGGTTTAGTAAATGCAGAGCTGAGGCAAACAGCTCAAAACTCTGCTCAAACAAAACTTTGCTCAAAACTCCAGTACTATGACTGTAGAGAAGTATAGAGACCAACAGTGCAAACCAGATCATGTTTTTCAAATAATTGGTCTGAGTGCTTAAGCCTCTTATGTCTTCAATTTCAATTCAACAATTTTTATTCACAATAAATGTATTAAGGATTAGTTTTCATTTTCTGCTTCCCTGTGTTTGCTGGTCATCAGCATCCTCTGCTGCACTGTATTCTCCTTTGCAATGAAAGGTGCTAAGTTGCATTGGGGGCCTGACCCACTCCACATCAGTCAAGTAGATTGTGGGACAAAGCTGTCAATCCTACTGTGTATTTTCAATGTTGGTGAACTTTCACCTGCTGAAACTATTTAAATGATCAAAATTAAAGTTAACAGAGCACAAATGTGCAATAACAGCAATAAAAATATTTAAATTACATTATCTAAATAAAATGAAAACTTTTACATATCTTTCTCTCTGGCAGGAGCGATCTCTCTCTCTCTCACTCGTTGGGGGGAGAGAGAGGGAGGGAGGGGCTGGAGAGAGGGAGGGAGTGAGGGAGGGAGGGAGAGAGAGAGATACTGTAGTATATCAAACAATTGGGGTAAACAGTGTTTTAGATGGACTCAAGATGATGGTTTCTTTGGGGGGCTTTGCTAATCCTTGCATGGCAGGTGGTGGTGGTTGTAGGGGGTGGTGGGGATGTTGATTCTTTTTGCTGAGACAGGTAGGGGTAGGATTGATGCATTTGCTGCTGCTTGTGCATGGCGGGGGGTGGGGGGCTTTGGTGTTCTAATGTTTTCCTGACATCCATCCTTTGGGATTTTCCTTCTGTTTGGTGGATGCAGGTGAAGAGTAAGAATTTCAGGTTGTATATTTTATGTTTCCTCTGATAGTATCTGAAACCATCAAATCATTGATGCTGAGTTCTTCCATTGATTTCAACAGGCCTGCCGAGTTTGCGTCAGGTTAAGTCTGTGGACACGTATGCTGACCTGAGGACTCCAACTGCACAGTCCAAAAACTCTACGGACTATACTGAGGAACTGTGCCATATGGGTGTTTCTGATGCCAGACCTGCATTCAATTCAGTGGGAGATGTGTCCTAATAACCCCAGAAGTCTCAATATAATACATTGATGAAATTTCTAGAAGTACTCAAACTTTTGGAGTTAAGTCAAGATTTATTTTTTCAAATGCATTTGGTGCATTAAAATGTTGCACTATGCAATAGAATTTCTAGGCTTCAAAGTTTAAAGTAAAATTTATTATCAGAGTACATACACATCACCACATACAACCCTGAGATTTTTTTCCTGCGGGCATACTTAGAAAATCTATGGAACAGTAACTATAAACAGGATCAATGGATGACAAACTGAGCCAATACAAATATAAACAAATAGCAATAAATAACAAGAGCATGAAATAACAAGATAAAGAGTCCTTAAAGTTAGACCATCGGTTTTGGGAACACCAGAGGTAGAATAAGTGTAGTTCTCCTCTTCTGTTCAAGAGGCTGGTGGTTGAGGGATAGAAACTGTTCTTGAACCTGGTGGTGTGAGTCCTGAGGCACTTGTACCTTCTACCTGATGGCAGCAGTGAGAAAAGAGCATGGCCTGGGTGGTGAGGATCTGTGATGATATACACTGCTTTTCTACAACTGCGTTTCATGTAGATGTGCTCAATGGTTGGGAGGCCTTACCCATGATGCACTGGACCAAATCCACTACCATTTGTAGGATTTTCTGCTAAAAGCCATAGGTGTTCCCATACCAGGCCGTAATGCAGCGAGTCAGTACACTTTCACCACACACCAATATAAGTTTGACAAGGTTTTTGATGATATTGCAAATCTCTGCAGGCCCCTGAGGAAGTAGACGCACTGTTGTGCTTTCTTTGCAACTACATTTATATGATGTGTCCAGGACAGGTTCTCTGAGATAGTGACACCCAGGAGTTTAAAGTTACTGACCCTCTCCACCTCTGGTCCTCAAATGAGTACTGGCTCGTGAATTTCTAGTTTCCCTCTCCTGAAGTCTACGACCGTGGTCTTGCTGACATTGAGTGAGAGGTTGTTGTTATGACACCACTCAGCCAGATTTTCAATCTCCCTCCTGTATGCTGATTCATCACCACCTTTGATACAGCCCACAACAGTGGTGTCATCAGCAAACTTGTACACGGTATTGGAACTTTACTGAGACTTTACATAGGTGTAAAGTGAGTAGAACGGGGGCTAAATACACATCCCTGTGGTGCTCCTATGGTGAGGGAGATCGTGGAGGAGATGTTTTTGCCAATCTGAACTGACTGGAGTGTACAGTTGAGAAAATCCAGGATGTAATTGCACAAGTGGGTATTGAGGCCCAGGTCTTGGAGTTTACTGATTAGTTTTGAGGGGATGATGGTCTTAAATGCTGAGCTGTAATCGATAAAGAGCATCCAGATGTATGCATCTTTGCTGTCCAGATGTTCCAGGATTGTTCGATGAGCCAATGAAGTGGCATTCTCAGTGAACATATTGCTTTGATAGGCAAATGGAAGCTGATTCAAGTTGTCACTCAGACAAGAGTCTAAAATTAGTTTTAAAAGCCAATGAATTTTTAAAAAAATTGATCATGCTGGAAATGGAAAATAAAACTGGAAAATGCTGGAAATGCTGGGCAAAGAGATACAGAGATAATGTTTCATAGTCTTCAGAGATACAGTGCAGAATAGGCCCTGTGGGTGTAACAACACCAATTTAACCCTAATCTAATCACAGGACAATTTACAACCCCAATTTAACCCTAACCTAATCACAGGACAATTTACAATGACCAATCAAGCTACGAACCGGTACGTCATTGGACTGTGGGAGGAAACAGGAACACCTGGAGAAAACCGACATATTCCACAGAGAGGACACCAGGACTGAACTCCAGACTTCAATGCCCCGAGCTGTAATGGCGATGCACTAACCTCTGTGCTACCGTGTCGCCTTCTCCAATTTCAGGTAACCAGAATGAACCTCTAATAGGAAGCTCAGACCCATTCCTGCAGATGGAATGCAGGCTCTGCACAAATTGATCAATAAATCTGTATTTGGTTTCTCCAATGTAGAGGAGACCACATTGCGAACATTAAATACATGACAATAGACGGGAAAAAGTGCAGTGGATTGCTGCTTCACCTGGGGAATTTTGCTTGAGTCCCTGGATGGTGGAAAGGAAGATGTGAAATGACAAGTACTGCATTGGCTGCAAATGCAAAGGAAAGTGCCAGAAAAAGAGGAGGCCAATGTGCGGGAGACGTAGAAAATGCAAGAGTGGACTATGGAATTGCAAAGTGAATGGTTCCTTCAAATTGCTGAAAGAGGAGGAGGGGGATGATATGAGGAAGATATATTAAGGAGGAAAAAGATGGATTATTGAATAATGTAGATGATGCAAAATGGAGGGAAGGGAAAAAGGAAGCTAGGGATAAGTGACGTGGAGGGTCTCGGCCCGAAACGTCGGCTGTTTATTTATTTCCACAGCTGCTGCCTGACCTGTTGAGCTCCTCCAGCATTTTGTGTGTGTTCCTCAGTATTTCCAGCATCCGTGGACTTTCTCATGTTTATGACGTATTTTTATTTATTAAACATACAACTATAATTAATACAGTGCCTTGAAAAAATGCTCAGCCCCACAATTATGTTCACATTTTACTGTCTCATTTTCTTAATTTAAGATAGATAGATAGATAGATATACTTTATTGATCCAGAGGGAAATTGAGTTTCGTTACAGCCGCACCAACCAAGAATAGAGCATAAATATAGCAATACAGAAACCACAAACAATCAAACAACAAAATGCAAACTATGCCAGATGGAAAATAAGTCCAGGACCAGTCTATTGGCTCAGGGTGTCTGTCCCTCCACGGGAGGAGCTGCAAGTTTGATGGCCACAGGCAGGAACGACCTCCCGTGACGCCCAGTGTTGTATCTTGGTGGAATATGGCCGAAGTCTAACAGTAAAAAGTTCAATATCCGGTCTACAAACACGTTCTTCAATCGTAATATGACCCAGATTGCACCATCTGTTGTTAACCAGAACAGCAAGCCCCCAACTCCTTTACGCTTACCACTCTCAGTGCACTTCCAGTCAGCCCGAGCGGTCTGGAAGCCGTCCATGGAAAAGTTGGTTTGGGTATGTCCTCGTGCAGCCCCGTTCCAGTGAAACACACAAAACTGCACCCCCGAAATGTTCTCTGACACCTGGCTAGCGCTGTGAATATATATTGAAGTAGGATTTTTGAGCTAATCTACAAAACATTGTGCATCATGTCAAATCATAAGAAAAATTCCAAAATCTGCCAACAATTTACCAAGAATTAAAAACCAAAATTGTGAGGCTAAAAAAGTATTCAGCCTCTTTGTGATTACTACACTAACTACTCAAGTTCAGTACTGTACATTAACTCACCAACTCGCCAAATTTGTTGATGCAGAAAATTGGAGGATTCCCTGAATAAATGCCCCCTCTCTCTGTAAGGTTCAAAAGTATGGTGGATTTTCAACAGACTAATCCAAAATCCTACTGCAGAGTATGGTGGCGGTAGCGTGGTGCAATAGGGATATATTTCAGCAGCAGGCACTGGAAATCTGGTCAGGATTGATGGGAAGATGAACACTGCTAGATACAGAGAGATCCTGAATGAAAACCTGCTGGCCTCTGCCAGAAAGCTTAAGCTGGGAGGAAGTTTGTCTTTCAACAGGACAATGACACAAAGCACACTGCCAGAGTAAACATGGAATGGCTTCAAATAAAGAAAATTAATGTCCTTGAGTAGCCCTGTCAGAGGCCTGACATTAACCTGATCGAACATCTTGGCAAGACCTCAAGATTGCAGTCTACTACCACTCACTAACTAACCTGACACAGCTTTTTGCAAAGCTATTAGGAACATGTCCAAAAGGACTACTGGCTATTATAGCTGTGAGAGGTGGTTCAACTAAGCACTGAGCAAACGGCGATGAATACTTTGAACTGACATCTCAGGTTTTGAATTTTTAGTTTTTCAGGTTTACAATTTTCCCTGTTTTTTGAGCTCTGCTGTGGGGGTTAAAAAGGAGCACATGTTTCAAAAGTAAAAGTTCTCACTTTCACTGATCAAAAGCCCTGGTTGTAAAGCTTATTTATGTGAACAAAGGGTTAGGGGCTGAATACTTTTATGAAGTACTGTAACTGTAGGATTGAGAATTCAAAGTAGCAAATGCCATGAAGATTGTTTGAAAGCTTACAATCCCATCAGAAACCTTACTGCACTTAAATGGAAAAGCTTAAATATTATTCCAGCATGCTGCCCAGTTATCTAGTAGATGGATCTCTCAGCTTTCTGCAAGTCTCTAGTCAATGAACTAGTAGATTGGAGCTTGTGAAGGAGCAGGTAATCATACTGTGCATCAAAGTTGAAAGTCGGTGACCATTTACTCTGACTGGTGATAAATGCTTAGTCTTTACATTAATTTTAAGCACAAGATCTGGTCTATAATTTGGGAAAGGAATTGCATTGACAATCATTTTGGCAATCATATGCTGTCTGGTTACAATGCTTTGTGCAAAGTCCTTTTGATGTTACTGCTGATTGAGGTGAGTTGGACTGAAGATTATTTTCAAAAGTTTGCTTCCAGAGATATCTTTATACCAGAGATAAATCATGAAGGGAGAAGAAAGATAAGTATTGTAATGGATGACATAGTCATGCAATGCTTTTGAGGATGAATTTTTTCCAGATGTTTTAGATAGTAGCAGTCGAACTGCCCTTTAATTTGTTGGAGATTTTCCTTCCTTCAATGTATCCTTGTACTCCTTCTGCGCATTTCACCACTTGCTTTGTTAGATGGATGCCCTGTCTATTGAAGTACAAAGAAGGCCACTGTGACTCCAGATAGCTTCCATGCATCATGTTACAGGGCACCCCTTCTAATCAATCCAAGGCATCGGAACTGCTGCTTCATTCCAAGGGTCTTTGCAATGATTAATTTGGTGAAAATGTACATTTATTATATCTCTGCTCCACTTCAGAGTGTCACAGTGTGGAGTAACATTGAAAGAACAGACGAACTCTGCTGTGAGATGAACCCTTCTCTTTAATCAATAACAAAAGTAAAATTAGCAGATGCTGGAAGTCAAAAATATAGCACAGAAAATGCAGGAAATACTCAGCAGGTTAGTCAGCATCTGTGGAGAGAGAAACAAGTGGATTTTTCAGATTAATGACTTTTCATCCAATGAGGAAAAGAGTTGCAGCTGCTTCCATCACATTCGATAGGAAGCAGTGCGAGGGGCTGTAGTCTGTTGTCTGTGAACAGTGGAAGAGTTATGTGTGCATAGGTCTAAGCATGTTATTGATAGACAACTTTGCTCAGCAGACACCCTGTTCATTGTTTCTGAGCCAGAACAGTGACCCAGCACCCTGAACTGCATAGCGCTGATAAGCAGAAGACCAATTTACCAGTTCTGTCTTTGAGACCACAGAAGCGGAGTTTGGTCAAGTCACATTATACTGAGATAGTTTTCCATTTTGTAACATCGTAGGTTTTCGTAAATAAAATGCCAGAGGTGTTTTCAGTTTAAGGGAAACTGTAATAGCTCCTTTATAGTCCTCCAAACACAGAATCTAAAGTGTGGTTTAAAAAGTTTAATATCCTTATGTCATCACGTCAGACCAGCCTCTGAAAGGGAATCCCGACTCAGTGTCAGTGGTTATAAATATGCCTACCCATTACAACCTGGCATGTAACTATTCTCCATTGGAAACGTATCTATTCAAGGATTTTTTACATATCTACTTTTGTTATATAGCTTTTGCCCTGACAACTTCTACTTTGTCCAGTAAAAGTTGAAGGACTATTTTTTAACCTTGGGTTGGGTTTTGTTGGAACAGTCTAAGAGAAGGGTTCCCAACTTGGTTCCACGGACCTCTTGCTTAATGACATTGGTCCATAGCATAAAAAGGTTGGGAACTTTTGGTCTAAGACATCAAACACAGAGAGCTCAAAGCTTTTTCAGTCTGTTTCAGGAATGGCAAGTTTCAAAAAAAATTATGCCTTACAATACATTTTTTTGTAATTTATTTTTTATTGAAGTTCATCATCAAACAAACATTTCCATAAGATGCATTTCAGATACTGTACATATATATTATAGTCATATTTGTCACAAATTTCCATGTAATATTTATCTGAGGTATACACTTATAGAAAGGAGAGGAAAGATAGAACAATCAAAAGAAGAAAACTTAGTACAAAGTAGGGAGTGATCTTTTTTTTTACAACATATTCATTGACTTGTGAGAATAAAATCAGGCCTATGAGGTGTTATGTAGTTAAACTATTGTTTCAACAAATTAGGTTTCAAATGTTTCTAATTATCAGAGCTACTCAAAATTCGTTAAATGATTTTGACAGTTCTGAGAGGGGTAATGTGAGGAACAGACTTTAAAGTCAAAGGACACTTATTATCAAAGTATGTATACAGACTACACCTGAGAGTTGTCTTCCTGCAGGCAGCCACAAAACAAGGAAACACCATGGAGCTGTTCAAGAAAACATCGAACACTTAATATGTGAAAGAAAAGAACAAATTGCTTAAATGGCAAGAAAAGAGCGAAAGATCATAAGATATAGGAGCAGAGGTAGGCCATTTGGCCCATTGAGTTTGCTCTACCATTCAATCATGGGCTGATCCAGTTCTTCCCTCATCCCCACTCCCCTACCTTCTCCCCATACACTTTGATGCCCTGGCTAATCAAGAACCTGCCTTAAATGCACCCAATGACTTGGCCTACACAGCTGCTCGTGGCAACAAATTCCACAGATTTACCACCCTCTGACTAAAGTAATTTCTCCGCATCTCTGTTCTAAATGGACGTCCTGGTTGGGCCCTCTTGTCCTAGACTCCCCTTCCGTGGGAGCTAACTTTGCCATATCTAATCTGTTCAGTCCTCTTAATGTTTCTATGAGATCTCCCCTCATTCTCCTGAACTTGGGAATACAGCCCAAGAGCTGCCAGATGTTCCACATACAGTAACCCTTTCATTCCTAGAATCATTCTCATGAATCTTATCTGAACCCTCTCCAATGTCAGTACATCCTTTCTAAAATAAGGAGCCTAAAACTGCACACAATACTCCAAGTGTGGTCTCACGAGTGCCTTACAGAGCCTCAACTTCACACCTCTGCTTTTATATTCAATACCTCTAGAAATGAATGCCAACATTGCATTCACCTTTTTTCACCACCGACTCATCCTGGAGGTTAATCTTTAGGGTATCTTGCACAAGGACTCTCAAGTCCCTTTGCATCCTTGCATTTTGCAAATCTATTAATCCCATAGTCCAAATCATTGACATACATCATAGAAAGCAGTGGTCCCAACATGGACCCCTGTGGAACTCCACTGGTAACCGGCAGCCAGCCAGAATAGGATCCCTTTATTCCCACTCTCTGTTTTCTGCTGATCAGCCCATGCTAGTAACTTCCCTGTAATTCCATGGGCTCTTATCTTGCTAAGCAGCCTCATGCTCGGCACCTTGTCAAAGGCCTTCTGAAAACCCAAGTACACCACACCTGCATCTCCTTTGTCTACCCTGCTTGTAATTTCCTCGAAAAACTGCAGTAGGTTAGTCAGGCAGGAAACCATGCTGGCTTTGGCCTATCTTGTCATGTGCCTCCAGGTACTCCATAATCTCATCCTTAACAATCAATTCCAACAACTTCCCAACTACTGATGTCAGGCTAACAGGTCTATAATTTCCTTTCTGCTGCCTCCCACCCTTCTTAAATAGCAATTTTCCAGTCATCCAGTACAATACCAGAATCTATTGGTTCTTGAAAGATCATTGTTAATGCCTCCGCAATCTCTCCAGCTACTTCCTTCAGAACCCGAGGGCACATTCCATCAGGTCCAGGAGATTTATCCACCCTCAGACCACTAAGCTTCCTGAGCACCTTCTCAGTTGTAATTTTCTATTGAAAGGTGCTTCAATACTTCATTCCCCTGACATTCTTGAATGTCCGGTATACTACAGATGTCTTCCACTGTGAAGACCGATGCAAAATACGCATTCAATTCCTCTGTCATCTCTGCGTCTCTCATTATAATATCTCCAGTGTCATTTTCTTTTGGTCCTATATCTACCCTTGACTCTCTTTTACCCTTTATATACTTAAAAAAGCTTTTAGTATCTTCTTTGATATTAGTTGCCATCATCCTTTCATAATTCATCTTTTCCTTCCTAATAACCTTCTTAGTTTCCTTCTGCAAATTTTTAAAAGCTTCCCAATCTCCTCTATCTTCCTTGTCAGCCATGGTAGTGTCCTTCTTCCATTCAAAAATTTCTGCTTATTTGGAACATATCTGTCTTGTACTTCCCTCATTTTTTTGCAGAAACTCCAGCCATTGCTGCCCTGCTGTCCTTCCTGCTAGTGTCCCTTTCCAGTCAACTTTGGCCAGTTCCCCTCTCATGCCATTATAATTTCCTTTATTCCACTGAAATACCTGACACATTGGAATTTACTTTCTCCATATCATCACAGAATATCAAACAGCAGACCGGTGGTATTCAGTTTAATTCAGTTCAGCATCATGCCACTGGCCAATGCAGGCTGCAGAGCCATTTTTTGTCGAAGCGCCCCTGTTCACATCAATCACCCTGATCAAACTGCTCAAAAACAGGGAAAAAAAAGTGTAACCAGAATCCAGGAACATGGTTTTGCTGATTTCTGAGGATTTCCTCTGTAGCTTTTGGTATGTTGGCCTTTATAAGTCAGAGCATTGAGTATAGGAGTTGGGATGTAATGTTGAAATTGGACAAGGCATTGGTGAGGCCAAATTTGGAGTATTGTGTACAGTTTTGGTCACTAATTTATAGGAAAGATGTCAACAAATTAGAGAGAGTACAGAGAAGATTTACTAGAATGTTACCTGGGTTTCATCACCTAAGTTACAGAGAAAGGTTGAACAAGTTAGGTCTTTATTCTTTGGAGCATAGAAGTTTGAGGGGGGACTATATAGAGGTATTTAAAATTATGAGGGGGATAGATAGAGTTGGCTTTTTCCATTGAGAGTGGGGGAGATTCAAACAAGAGGAAATGTGTTGAGAGTTAAAGGGCAGAAGTTTAGCGGTAACATGAGGGGGAACTTCTTTACTCAGAGAGTGGTAGCTGTGTGGAACAAGCTTCCAGCAGAAGTGGTTGAGGCAGGTTCGATGTTGTTGTTTAAAGTTAAATTCGACAGCTATATGGACAGGAAAGGAATGGAGAGTTATGGGCTGAGTGCAGGTCGGTGGGACTAGGTGAGAGTAAGAGTTCGGCACAGACTAGAAAGGCCGAGATGGCCTTTTTCTGTGCTGTAATTGTTATATAGTTATTTGGTTATATATAGTTTTGAGAGCAAGGTCTATTTCAGATTATAATTTAACACACTGTCTGACCTGATTACGTTCCACATGACCTTGCCACACTGGCAGGACTGGCTAAATGGATGGTTTCAAAAGGTTTCTGTTGATCCAATTCCCCATCATAGATGCACGTAAATGTGAGATATTTGTGTACTCCTGTAGAGAGTGAGAGAGCAGGAACTGCTCAGCAAAATCTAAGCCATAGCCTTTGATTTGTACATGATTTTCAGTATGTATTTTGGATACTTCGTCAGCTTTGACTCATGAGTAGTCTTGTTTCTTCATTCAAAGTTCAAAGTAGATTTATTATCAAAGTATGTACACATTATACAACCTTGAGAGTCATCTCTTAACAGGCAGCCACAAAATGAAGAAACCCAAAAGAACCCATTAAAAAAGATGAACACCCAGAGAAAAGAAACAAAAAAAAAACAAATCAAATCATGCAAACAATAACCACAAGTAAATAGTGTTCTGAACTGAAGTCCATAAAGAGAGTCTGATATCACAGTTCAGGGCAGAGACAGGTAAACATTGTGGATCAGCAAGATGAACTAGCCCATCTCTTGTCTCGGGCCTGACACCCGACCTTTTCAATCTGACCCGGTGCCTAAATCATTGTCCAAACACCGCGTTTAGTCGTTTTGATATGCTATGGTTCCTGGATCCCGCTGTCTCTATTCAGTCCGTACCTGTCCTAAGGATGTGAGTTCAAGACCTATTCCAAACACCTGGACGCATAATCTAGGCTGACATCCAGTGCAGTTCTGAGGGAATTATGTTACTGTTGATACTATCTGTTGAATGAGTCTGTTCACTTTCTTTGGTTCAGTTTTGTATATATTGTTTTTTTTAAATGTCTGTGTTTGATTAGTTTTGAAACTCACTGGGTACGTTGTTCATGTGTGTTGGAAGCATTTATGTAATCTATAACAATATATAATCTTCTTGCTACATTATTTGACATGCAATTAAACTTTTTCCTGTACTTTGGATTCCTTTCCTTCTTTTGTATAGGCTTATAATATCCGAGCAAACCTGAGTCATATGTTTGTAGTTCAATACTGGGAGGACAATTTTCCTCCTGATTTAATCTAAGTTGCAGTCAATATGCCATCAGAAATGTTTTCCAGGGTAATGGAGGAATGCACATCGAAAAGATCTGCCGTCAGCGACAAAGGATTTATTTTGATAACGTAGCCAAAATAAGAATCGCAAGAAATGATGGCTTCATTATTACCTCAGTCAAGTGGTCCATCTCTGGATCTTCCCCATTATTTGCTGAGCATCTGTAATTGGCCTTTCTTGGTTACAATTCTTTAGATGATTCATGGAATTTCCTAAATACGGCACTCCTCAAAGAAACAAAAGTTAACACACTGTGAGCATCCCATTGGAAACCATACATTGACAATACAAAGCAACACTCACAAACTGCTGGAGGAACTCAGCAGGCCAGGAAGCACATATGGAAAAAAGGATAGTCGACGTTTCAGGCTGAAACCTTTTGTCAGGACCCTTCAGGTTTCAGCCCGAAATGTCAATTGTACTTTTTACCATAGATACTACCTAGCCTGCTGAGTTCCTCCAGCATTTTGTGTGTGTTGCTCAGATTTCCAGCATCTGCAGATTTTCTCTTGTTTGTGAATTGAAAAGGTGAAGTTAATGACTCTGATATAATTTACTCTCAATTATCAGTGCAAGGTGAAGAGCACAACCATGGATAATTCAGAGACACATATAATGTAAATGATAATCCAATGCACATTAAACACCATTAACCACAATCAAATGTGCTACGCCAGATCTACCTTATTTCTTGTTTACTCAAACCTCTATTACAAGTTGAGTACCGCTTATCCCAAATGCTTGTGGATGGAAGTGTTTCAGGTTTCGTGTTTTTGGTATTTTGGTACATATAATGAGATAAAACAAGAAAAAAAGCTGCAGATGATGGAAATCCAAGAAACATACATAAGATGTGGGGGAACACAGCAGGCCAGGCAGCATCTGTGGAAAAGAGCATAGTCAACTTTTTGGGTCAAAACCCTTTATCAGGACTGGAGAGAAAAAGGATGAGGAGTGAGTGTTAGAAGGTGGGGGAGAGGTGCAAAAAACACAAGGTGATAGGTGAAATGGGGAGGGGGAGGGGTGAAGTAAAGAGCTGGGAATGATTATGCACAATCACCTCCGATTTCAGTCTATCGTGATAGATCTTTGCTTGTTTCATGCTGGAGAAGGCCCTATTTCACCAATCAACTTCCCAATTCTTTAGTTCACCCCTCCCTCGCTTCTGGGTTCCATAGATGCTGTCTGGCCTGCTGAGTTCATCCAGCATTTTGTGTGTGTTGCTCATACAATGAGATAGCTAGGAATCGCCATCATTTGCACCTTTGAATTTATGTGCTACTGGTAAGCAGTTTTTGTCTTACACTTTTCATCTTACATATATACTTAACAGTAAAAATTATTCCTTACCACTGCTATGATGAAAGTCTGATGTGTGCAGGGTAACAAAGGCACACAGCAACAACAGCAGGATTTCAGTCTCCATCTACAATTTGATTATAAGCTTACAGTACACTGTATTTGCATTTTACTGTTTTTTAGGTTTTACGTAAGGTATAAAAACAATCAGCATTGCAGACTTGCTCTGGTGTCAGATTTTCATCAGCGACGACCTTCGCAAACTCATCAATGGATCTCTCTGCGGGCTCTGTGATCAGTAAAGCTGTGCCTTTCCTTAAACCAGCCTGAATGATTATGCACAATCACCTTCAATTTCAGTCTATCGTGATAGATCTTTGCTTGTTTCATGATCAGCATACTGTTAAGTGGCATATGTTCACTCCGATGCCGACAAATCCATTCTTTCATTACATGATGAAGATCTTCATTTTTCGCTTAATGCAGTGTTTTTCTATTTTACATTAACTTCTGTTCATTGCAATGTCAGGCCACTTCTCAGAGCTGTCTGTGGTACGTGGAGACCTGTGCACCGCCTGGGAACCATCACAGCACCTTGTGCAATTTTCCATTTGTGACAGCCTGTCCGTGCTCAAATAAAAATATCTTGGATTGTAGATTTTCAGATAAGGGAATCTCAACCTGTATTTGTTTTTGATTAATGAGATGGTTTATATTGATTTCTTTTCCATTTCTTAGGCAGTCTAAAAATTACAATGATTAAAAGCATATGTTTCTCTTAACAAGGTTTTGTAGACATACATCCTTACAGAGTATGAGCACCTACAAAATATGAGAGAAAAGCACAAGACCAGGCATGAGTTAACAATTCTATTTATTTATTTATTGAGATACAGCATGGGATAGGGCCTTCCGACACTTCGAGCTGCACTGCCCAACAGTCCCCTGATTCAATTCTTGCCTAATCACAGGACAATTTGTAACGACCAATTAACCTACCCTCTGGCACAACTTTTGGAAAGCGAGGGGAAACTGGAGCACCCAGAAGAAACACGTGCCCGTGTGGGGAGAACATACAAACTGCTTACGAGCAGTGGCAGGAATTGAACCAGGGTTCTGGGCATTGTAAAGCATTGTGCTAAGCACTACATTACTGTGCTGCCCTGCTTTTACACAGCTGAGAGGAAGCTCTGGATGTAACCAGCATGGTGAAATATATGACTATTGGAGGCAATGGAAATCTTAAGATACAATTTAACTTCACCTCGTCTTATTGTGTAGGTGTGCCCTCCTTTATGTGAAGTGCTCAGCCGATGGTCCCATTCGCCTTCTTATGAGAGTCTGTAAAGAAACCTCATGGCAAGCTTTGAAAAGCAGAATACAGTCATCCTTTTAGTCATGATCACTATTTACTCCTCAGAGTTATTAAAGATACTGATTTTCCTGTTAGCAACACATTGGTCTTTGTGTGACTTCCTTCGATATAAGTCTGGGTACACTATGTCCCTCTGTGACGGAGAGCACTTGGTAAACGCATTCCTTACACAGGTGCATTCACACACAAACATTGCCCTGTCGTTGCGCTGAGTGTGCGTACTTCAATGTCTTCCTCGAGCCCTTAACCAAGCTGATGCACTTGGGTCGGCTTTATAGTATCTTTCCCGCCATAACAGCGGAATATTGCATTTCTGTAGCAATGAAAATTGTTTTTATAGTTTGTATACTGTATTTAAGGTAGATACTTCTATTTACTTTGTAATGTGATTGTAACTAGGTTGTGGCGTGCATCATCAGACTCTAATTCATGTGTAGTCTTAAATTAACTTTGTTGTTAATTGGTGATCATAGTCCTGGTGCCAATAAAAAAAAAGATGCTGAAAGCTCTCAGAGAGAGAGAGAGAGAGAGAGAGAGAGAGAGACTGCCATGTTTTCATAAGGGACAACAATAGCAAAGAGGTATTATTGTGCTGTCTGGTAGATAACATTGTGTAAATTTTGACAGTTTTCACTATTTTCACAAATTTTTTTAAGATTAATTTTGACGCACTTAATAAACACCCTTACACTAAAGTGCTAAGCAACTTCAGCTAATTCTTCTTTGGTCATAACCCATGTATCTGAAACCCTCATTGACCAGAAAACATATGCGGTCTGAGGTTTTGTATTGAGTATATTCATTACATAGAATGTATTCAAAGCAGAATTCAAGAGATTTTTAGTCACTCAAGAAAGCAGATGATGTGGGAATTGTTCCAAGAAGTGGAAATGTCATGACATTGAGCTATGAATCAAGGTCCAGATGGTCCTTGGGATGAGAGGATCATAGAGGTCTCCCTACCATCCATTAGGTATATTTATCAGGCATGCTGCACATGCAGGGGCCTTTGTAAGGATCCCACCCATCTATCCAGCATCTTCTTTGACTTTCTACCATCAGGCAGGAGACTCTGATGCATAAAAACAAAAACGATCAGGATGAGAAATATTTTCTTTCCCCAGGCCTTTAGGCTTCTGAACTCCCAACCACATTGCATTCAAAGTGTCACTGGTTAATCTGTTTTGTACCTACAATTTTTAATTTATATACTGTAGTTTGTGTAACCTATCTGTAGATTTCATCCTTGCTTTCATAAGTTATGATGAGTTATATGTGTAATGTATACTGCAGTGCTCTATGCCCTGGTTCTCAGAAACGTTGTCTCGTATGACGATATACATGTATATAGTTAAATGACGATAAAGTTTTGACTTGATCCTGTTATTTTCTTTTCTGAAAAATACCTTAAAGACTTTATGTATATGTAGATCTTTTTCCATTTGAACTCTCACTACTTTACACAAGAATTTAGCAGTTAGTAAAAAATGTTCATGAACTTAATAATAATTTTATTTATTTATTTTATTTTACTGAGAAATACAGCCCTTTGAACCACACCACCCCAGCAGCACCTGACAAGCCCAATCCAATCATAGGGTAATTTCCAATGACAAATTAGCCTACAGTACGGCGCTGGAATCGAACTCTGTACTCCGGGACGCTCAAGCTGGAATAGCATTGCACTAACCACTATTGGCACCAATAATCCTTAAGTACAGTAAGTTCCAGTAATCTAGCATCCGGTTGTCTGGAAATCCTGATGGTCCAATATCTGGCTCATACAACAGACCAGAACGTGAGCTGTGATCCAGAGAGCAAGTGGGTCTGTGCTTCCAGAATCTCACTCCTTTTAAATTCATGGGATTCACTAAAAATTGTTATGATGTTGTAAAAAAAGTTAAATTATACATGTTTGTGTATTGGTAGAAGTAACATCCCGTAGAGCAGAAAATCTGCTGGTCCAGTAGCATTGAAGTCCAGTGGGTGCTAGATTACTGGTGTTTAACTGTTCTTTTATCTCATAAATTATAATTCATTTCCATAATTCACAGGTTTAATATTCCAGAGGGATGTAATTTGTCCACTAGGATGTGTAGCCAGAGAATGACATAGACTCCTCCTTGGAGGAGGTCACTGCGTCCAAGGCGTAGCCTGACTGGACTCATGCCTGCCAGCCACTTGGTCAGATGTGTGCACATTGGTCAGTTCAGTAGGAAAGGCAGTGGCTTGTCATTAGTTAATCACACATTGTACACGAGCAGGAACAGATGGCAGAAGTTGTGAAAAGCGGGAAGTCTCTGTCAGAGATTGCAGGACTAAACTCTTATCAGCTGACTTGAGTGTCACTTTTGCAGCATTCTGACACCTTGCTCAATGACACGTCTGATTGCCCGGTGACTTTAGTTGTATCATTCTTGGGCCTCGTGCCTTGCGTTCCTCATGGGTGTCGTCAAGCATGGCTTATGAGGACATGTCTTGTCTTCCAGCAGCTGGCTGGTAATCATGCTTTTCCTTGCAGACTGATCAAGAAGCTGGTCTGCCACAGGATAAAGACAACATGGCAGCTGTCAGAGACTTGCTCACACCTGTATGACTACCTGTCTGTGGTTTCAAGCAAGCTGCACTTCAATAGAATGGATGTACATGTTATTTACAGTCTAGTGCTAAAGTCTTAGGGTGTGGGACAGGTGGCGGAGAAGGGTGCCTGGGCGGGGGTTTACGGGTGCAGACACACCCAACTCTGAGACACCAGGCAGGGTCTCAATACCATTTGATTCCAAACAATTGGTTTATTGATCATTATAGCATTCTCTCTGGTGTTTCCCACTCCTGCCCTCTTCCTTCCCCTTTTCCCAACCGTGATTCCCCTTTCCCTGCTCCCTTCCCACTCTCCGTCCACAATAAAGTCCCATATCAGAATCAGGTTTATCATCACCCACATATGTCACGAAATTTTTACTTTTTTGCAGCAGCAGTACAGTGCATTACATGAAGTTGCTACAGTACAGTGTAAAATAATAAGGCTCCCTGGCTATATATATGTGCCTAAGACTTTTGCACTAATTCCTGACTATTCCTGACTAATCGAGCGATGATTTGATAACCACATCCCATATCAATGACTCCTTGCACCCATAGTGAGATACCCAGAGCAGCAAAGTAAATGCTTGCTCATACTGATCAGCAACTGATGCCACAGTTGATATAATTCCCAGCCTTAGCACCAGTTTAAAACACTTGTGTGTCAAACAGAACAGGGTTCTGAAGGTATGTCCAGCTGAACTCTGGAATGACCAAGAAGGAAGCAAGCTGAGGTGGTCTTGACCTTAACCAGCTACTGGTAAAGCAGAAAAAGCATGAGAGCTTAATGGGTATTCTGTGAGTACACAATGCCTCAATTCTCCTGAAAAAGTAAAATACATTGATGAGTCTTAACCCCAGCCTATATATCTTCTTTATTTCTTAAGCCCATTCCCCTCTGGGGCATAGACGCCAACAGCAGCTCACCAGAGTCCTCAGTGCTGGGCTGAAGGTTGATCAGCCCTGTGTTGCTTTTACCACACGCATTCATAAGTCTTCTAGGTGAAGATCCTAATACTCCCAGGCATGAGGTTTTCGGAACTTCTGTTGGCATTTCTGTAAGATAGGGTTGCTAGCCCTGTGTCCAACCCACCTTCTTTCGCAGCTGGGCTTGGGTCCATCCATGGCCGAGTTCCTGTATATCTTGCATGCTCTGTAAATGTTCCTATCAGGTAGACTATCTGCTGTTCCTGTGTAACAGCAGGGTTTTGAGGAGAATCCTTCTGATGTTCTGAGACTGGTTGAATACCTATGCCATCCTTGCGTGACTTTGCCAAAGGAAAATTCTCAAGCAGGTTTCACAGATTGCAACGTTTGCCACCTGAACTAACAAGTTTTGTAAAAACAATGAGTTTCAGTTGATTGGCACACATCAGGATGAGTACATTTTGGCTCAATTAAGTGGCTGCCCTAATTAGCCAAAGTTTCATGTAAACATTTTAAAAGGTATAAAAAAAAAGACAAATTACTGTTTAACTGAGTATCAAATTATGTACTTAAATGAAATACAGAACAAATTAGATCATTATCAATATCACTACAATACTTTAAAACTGTACATTAATTCCTAATAGTTATTGACAAAGGAAATCATTCGTACGATGCTGAGTTATTTTAAGTGACTGTAAATGAACACAATAATTGCAGGCACCTAGTGTAGATAATGAACTCTCTTATTGCAGTTTCCATATTTTCATTTTCGTTGTAACATTCAAGGTGATTGTCGATACCTTCAAATTCTTCATATGCTGAAGTAGTGAAATCATTTACTTTCACTCATGGCCGTTTCTAGCATTTCCAACCCGAAACACTTGGAAATTCAGTGAGTAAAATAGTTCTGAATTGTCACTGCTTACCTCTCACCAACTGCAGTGACAAAAATCATTTGTTTCTGAACACCAGCAGACACAACTAATGCTACTTTAAAACTGTTCACATTAAGCACAGTGTAGTGTCTAATGGTAACACAAGTGCACACAAATGACACTAGTTAGAAACTGCTTGGCAACAGTCTCCTGTCTCAAGTAAGTGGTATGAATAAATGAAGGGAATCCTGGTTATTTTCTCAATTAGTTTTTTGTTCTTTAAGAGTGAGCTCTGATAAGTGGCTGCCCCATTAACTGATGGTTCAATTAACCAGAATCCACCGTACTTCCGAATAGTCAGAAACTTTCCAAAGAAGTCAAAATTTTACATGTAACCTTTCAGCACAACATCTGGGAAGAAAACCTTTTACAAAGCCATACCAGAAATTAGGTTTCAACCTGATTTTTGACTATCTCCTCTTTAGCCCTGATTGATACTTTTGCCCTTCCACCTTTGTTTCAGCACATTTTCTAGTGGGCATACACATTTGGTTCAAGAGCCTGAAGGCTGAGGATTTATCCCGCATCTGCTGGTGTGAGTCCTGAGGCTCTTCAATGTTCTTCAAAGTTGAAAGTAAATTTTACTATCAAAGTACATATATGTCACCATATACAATCCTGAGTTTCACTTTCTTGTGGGCACATTCAGTAAATCTACAGAATAATAACCATAACAGAATCAACATTGAACCAGAGCCCGTCACCCCTTATTTAACGAGGAATATCGAGAACATGAAATGAAGAGTCCTTTTAAGTGGATCCATAGGTTGTGGGAACATTTCAAAGATGGGGCAAGTGAAGTTATTCTCTTTGCTTCAAGAGTCTGATGGTTGAAGAGTAATAACTGTTCCTGAATCTAGTGGTGTGACTCCTGAGGCTCCTGTACTTTCTCCCTGATGGCAATAGCAATGAAAAGAGAGCATGTCCTGGGTGCTGGGGGTCCCTGATGATGGATGATGCTTTCCTGAAACAATGCTTTGTGCAGATGTGTTCAACAGTCAAAAACTGAACAGCAAAATAAAAAAAAATACAATTTCTTTATCTCTTTGTACTGCTGTCAATTATTGTCTTCTATTTGCTCCTCTAGAGAGATTAGTCATGAATAATAAACATTCATTTTCCTCTCCTATATATTACTGAAAGCAGTCTTATCACCCCATCTTATCCAATCACAAATATTCCCTTTCACTTTATACAAGACAGAGATAATAAACCTGAACAACAGGAATTCTGCAGATGCTGGAAATTCAAGCAACACACATCAAAGTTGCTGGTGAACGCAGCAGGCCAGGCAGCATCTGTAGGAAGAGGTGCACCTCGACTGCACCTCTTCCTACAGATAATAAACCTGATTCTGTTTTCCCTTCACCACTCCCTTCCTGTAACTTGTTTTCTCATTTATCCTGAAGAAGTTCAAAGTTCAAAGTAAATTTATTCTCTAAGTACATAAGTACACATATGTTACCAGATACAACCCTGAGATTCACTTTCTTGCGGATGTACTCAATGGAAAACCACACCAACTTAGACTTTGGAAGTATCATTGACTAGAAATGTTAACTCTGTTTCTCTCCCCACATACATTGCATGATCTGCTGCATACGCTTAAAACTTTCAATTGTCATTTATGATTCATAGCAATTGGCAATAGGAGATAAACAAAAGGTACTTTTTTAAAAAATGTGGCATTGTGCTCTAAGGAGCAGCTTCGGATATTAAGAAATGTCCATGCCTGTGAGAAAACATCACCAAAATCTATAGGGAACAGATCACAACTTTGATTCTCCAGGGCATTTTGTGCCTGTTCCCCAGATCAGATTAAATACAATAGGCAGAGTTCCGGAGAGGCGAGCTTGACTCTGAAACAGGAGCAATCATTCTTCATGTTGCATGGACCAATTACTAAAGCAATATTAAAACATGGTGATGATCATCATTGTGTGTCGTGTTGTATGACATAGGCAATCATGGTCTTCTATCTGTCTTCAATCTGCCTGAGTGGAAGACCCCCTTCAGGCTCTTGTTCTTGATGAACGTGATAGACAGTCTAATTTTGGTCAGAAAGAATGAGCATCAGAGCTGCTTCACTGATTGTCGTTCTTTCTGACCAACATCCTGTCTGGACATAACGGAAACAAGCTGAGAATAAATGTACAAATGAATGAAAGGCTTATGTACTGTTTAATTGTGGAAAAAGAAGATGGTTTCTTCGGCACTGGAAGCTTCACAGAATTGGGAGGTGTATAACCACGAGCAAGTGTCACCACAATCACCCATGTGTACTTGAAGATTTTTTTTATTGGTAGTGATATTCTTCTATCAGGGTTACGTGAAGTCATGGGACAGGTGGTGGATGGTCATATGAGCAAGTGGTGCATATCACAAGTCCTAGTTATGCAGTCACTGATGCCAGGTAGACAATCGCTGAAGAATATTGATAATGGTTGAGGTCACCCATCTTGTAAGGACACTCCCCGGAAAAAGGCAATGGCAAACCACTTCTGTAGAAAATTTTGTCAAGAACAATTATGATCAAAGACCATGATTGCCTATGTCAAAAGACATGGCACATAATGATGATGATGATATTCTTGAGGTGGAAGACAGTGGTGAACATGTGCAAGAGTTATGATATAATCCTGTTACATGATTATAATATAGCACTCAAAGTTCTCTCAAGATATTGTAACTTTAGAGCTAAGGTGAATTGGCAAGTGTTCTAGGCTTGCACGTGTTCTGAAAGACAAAAGGATCCAGTACCAAAGCCTTAGGTTGATTTGGCATGTAGGTTTACTAGGTCTCTGTAGCCAAGCAGCTGAGATTGCCATGGAATCCTGTTTGTGGCCAACAGATGTACTGGCAGCCTATGGTCAATTGACACTCAAAAAATCTTTGTTTCAGAAACAAGAACAAGTGACTGAAAGTAATGATTTGTTAATAATCTCACAACTGCGGCAAGTGACATGGAGTTTCTTTAGCAGCATTGGTCTTATAGCTACTAAAGAATGAGAAACAGGCTCTCCAGGTCACCCTCCTAACTGACAAAACCTCAATGGAGACATAGATTGACACAGATGCAGACTGTTCCAATGAAGAGAAGGAAAATTGACCAACAAGTCTGACATTTATCCTTAATAAGGAACAAGATTATTCTTTACAGAGATTTGGTATAAGTTTTGAAGGCCTTGAAGAGATGTAAATCATTGTATGTTCTGATTGCCAATGTTCTGATGTGTAGTTGACTACGACTTTGCTCAAGAACGGTCATCAACCTGCAGCAATAACTCTGTCACCCTCACTCTTCACTGGTGTTCCGTCCACTCTACATACTAACTCCGTCCACCACTGGGGCTGAGTTACTGTGGACATTGTTCACCTTTAAGATGCACTACAGTTTTCTGCCTAAGCCATTTTGATAGCACATCCCAAAATTTTAACCGCTATCACCAAGAAAGAAAAGGGAAGCAGAACATTATAATCTGTAGGTTCACATATCATCCCGATTTAGAACTATTTTGCTATTCCTTCCGTATTAGAGGGTCTAAACCCTGGAATTCACCACACGACAGCATTGTGGGAATATCTGATCCTGAGAGACTACAGTGGTTCAAGAATGACGCATCATGACCTTTTCAAAAGCATTTTGAAATGGGAAGTAACTGCTAGCCTTATCAAAGATACCTTCATTCTTAAAAATAATGAATAAATTAAAAGAAAAGGAATATCTTTACATAATGAAAATAAACTGATTTATCTTGAAATTGCAATACTATTTTCAGTGTTCAATATCTCCAAGACTGTTTAAGATTAAAGCTTATTTTCTCTCTTAGATGTCCCTGCTTGGTTCCTGTACCCAAGAAGGCAGCTCCATCTGAATTTAATGACTACAGAACAACTGCTCTTACATCTCATGTGATGAAGGTGCTGGAGAGGCCGGTCTTGGCTTACCTTGGACCGCAGGTGAGATCTTCATTGGGCCCTCTACAGCTTGCCTACCAGCCTCATGTGGGAGTGGATGATGCCATCATCTACCTGTTGCAGGGAGCTCACTCCCGCCTGGATGATGCTGGTGGCATCGTGAGAATCACTTTTTTTGATTTCTCTAGTGCCTTCAATACAATCCAGCCACTTCTTCTGAGCAAAAGGCTGCAAAGATTGGGCATAGACAAATCTGCTATCTCCTGGATCACTGACTACCTGACAGATAGCCCCCAGTTGTACGGCGGGGTAGTTGTCTGTCTGAGATGGTGGACAGTGGCACTGGAGTACCACCAGGGACTGTCCTGTCTCCACACTGAACACCTCAGACTTTCAATACAAATCTGAGTCTTGTCGCTTGCAGAAGTTCTCTGTTGACTCTGCAGTGGTTGAGTGTATCAGAGATGAGCAGGAGTTGGAGTACAGGGGACTGGTGGACAAGTTTGTGGAGTGGAGCGGGAGGAATCTCCTGCTCCTGATTGTGGCCAAAACCAGGGAGATGGTGATTGATTTTAGGAGGAAGAAGACTGTGACGAGTCCTGTATCTATTCTGGGAGAAGTTGCAGTGGTGGAGGAGGACAAATACCTGGTTGTTCACTTTGACAACAGACTTGACTGGAAAACCGGAAAACCAGCACCAAGGCTGTTTACAAGAAGGGGACAAGCAGACGCTATTTTCTAAGGAATATGAGATCCTTCAATGTGTGCAGCAGGATGCTGGAGATCTTTAACCAGTCTGTTATAGTGAGTGCAGTCTTCTTTGCTGCTTTGTGTTGGGGGAGCAGTATCGATGCTGCTGACACAAAAAGACTGAATAAACTCATCAAAAAGGCTGGATCTGTCCTTGGCTTGAGCTAGTGGTGGAGAGGAGGTCCCTAAACAAACTGTTATCCATTATGGACAATCAGGAAAATCCCCTCCATGACCTAATGAATAAACAGCGGAGCACCTTTTCGAAAAGATTCGTTCAGCTCTGCTGTCACAAGAATCATTACAGAGAATCTTTCCTACGTCATGCAATAAGCATATACAACAGTTCATCTCTGTGCAACAGGAGGACACACATCGTAGTACTTTATTATTTTGTACATTATTATTGCACATTGATAAATTATTATTGTGTATATCATTACACTGTTCTTTTTTATTTGTTAAGTCTGCACACTGCTAAATGTGTTTTTAAATGTTGCTGCTGTAATGAAATAATTTCCCACTCAGGATCAATAAAGTACTTAGTATTATTATCTTATTTTGAATTCTTGCAATCTAGGTCATCATGTTCAGATGAAGTTTAATAAAATAACAGAATACAGCTGCTGCATTCATTCATAAATTATGTAATGTACTCAGTGGTATTACTAAACTTATTTTTTCTATGTTCAAGATCCAAAATTCAAGATTGTTTAATGTACAAGTGTAAAGGAGAACAAAGTAATTGATATTCCTGATCTATTGCAGCATAAAAACTCAACAGATAAAGAATGCAACAATAACAAAAACACAATAAATATAAATAAATTGGGAGACCACTTTGTCAAACACCTCTGCACCATCCACCACAAGCAGAACTTCCCAATGGGCAAACATTTTAATTCTGATTCCCATTCCCGATCCAACTGTTGGTCCATGGCCTCCTCTTGTGCCAAGATGAGGCCATCCTCAGGGTGGAGGAGCAACATTTTTACACATATTCCCTGTAGGTAGCCTCCAACCTGATGGCATATCGATTTCTCCTACTGGTATTTTTCCCCTCCCCTTCTATTCTCCACTCTGGCTTTTTACCTCTTCACAGCTGCCTGTCACTTCCCCCTGGGCCCTTCCTCCTTCCCTTTCTCCTATGGTCCACTCTCCTCTCCTGTCAGATGCCTTCCTCTCCCACCTGGCTTCACCTATCATCTTCTAGATATCCTTCTTCCCCTCTACCCACCTTTTTATTCTGGCATCTTCCCCCTTTCTTTCCAGTCATGATGATGGGTCTCGGCCCAAAACGTTGACTGTTTATTCATTTCCACAGATGCTGCCTGACCTGCTGGGTTCCTCCAGCATTTTGTGTGTGTTACTCTGGTTTTGCAGCATCCACAGACTTCCCTGTGTTTCTAAGTATAAATACCTAAGACAGCTGATATACACAGATTGATTGTCTGTCCATAAAGTGATGTTAGGCTGTACTTAAGGTGGCTGATGGGAAATAATAAAGTAGTGGTGGAGTTAGTGGGTGGAGGTGCTTTTGAGTCTGGTTATCTTGGCATGGATACTATATGGCCTCCTCCCTGATAGGAGTGGGATAAACAGTGTGGGTGGGATCCTTTATGATGTTATTGAGAACTAATTTCATACGTAAAAAGAACAATGTTAATCTGAAGTTGCAGTATTAAACTCTGATTGCATTTTACTGGCTAAAGGACACTTAAATTTGTGACTATGAAAAGCAAGAAACACATCGAGCTTCTTCACAAATTTGACAAGTAGGTTAAGACCTGTTCTATGAAGGAGGAAATAATCTTAAATTGGCTGATGCAGTGATGAAAGAGTGGGCTCAAAAAAAGTTTACAAAGGGTATATATTCTTATTATATAAAAATCAGAATCCGGTTTAAGATCACTAACATATTGTATGTCATAAAATTTAATGTTTTGCAGCAGCAATGCAATGTAATACATACAAACCTATAAATTACAGTAAAAAATACATATAAATTAAATTAAATAAGTCGTGCGAAAAGAGAGCAAAAATAGTGAGCAGGTGGTCATGGGTTGGTTTATTTTCCATTCAGGAATCTGGTGGTGGAAGGGAAGAAGTTGTTCTTAAAATATTGAGTGTGAGTCTTTGGGCTACTGTACCTCCTCTCTGATTGTGATAATAAGGAGAGGGCATGACCTGGGTGATGGCGATCCTTAATGAGGGATACTGCCTTTCTGTTACATTACCGTTTGAAACTGTTCTTGATGGTGGGAGGCTGGAAGAAGTTTACAACTTTCTGTAGCTGATGCTGATGCTGATGCTGTGCAGTGGTTCCTCCATGCCAGAGGATGATGCACCCAGTTAGAATTCTCTCCATGGTACATCTATAGAAAATTGCTGGAGTCTTTGGAGATGTACCAAATTTCTGCAAACTCCTAATGAAATATCGCTGATGTTATTTCCAATCTGCATTGACTGTGGTCTTCCGATAAGTAAGTCCAATTGCAGAGGGAGGTACGGAGGCCCAGGCTTTGAAGCTTGTTGATTAATACTAAGGGAATGGTGGTGTTGAATGCTGAGCTGTAATCAATAAACTGCAGCCTGATGTAGGTATTGCTGCTGTCCAGGTGCTCTGAGGCTGAGTGGAGAGCCAGTGAGATTGTACAATAGATCTATTGTGTCGGTAGGCAAACTGCAGCGTGCCTAGGTCTTTGCTTAGGCAGGACATTATTCTAGCCTCGACCAACCCCTCAAAGCATTTTTTACAGTAGAAGTGAGTGCAACTAGGCTACTGTCGTATAATTGTCTTTTTTCCTTGGCAACCTGAACAGGATGACAAGGCTCACACAGCTGTGTATTTTGGTTAGTTTAATGGTCACTATTCACACTGGGGGCTGTCAGTAGAAATTATGCAGCTGGTGAGAAAATTGAAGATTGTGCCTCATTCACAAATACGCACCTGCTATTTGATCTGAAACTACCACTGGCTTTTCCCTCTGCTTTCTGGTAATAAGCAATCCTGGTGTTCCTTTGAACGCTTCACAAACAGTGCTTGGAAATTTCCCTTGCAGCCATCTGCACCTCATAATTCTGCACGGTGGCTTTCAATTCCCAGCTGCCTAAAGTTTGCTGCAATTTGTCCTGCAAAATGCATAATACAGGTATGTAGCTGATCCCACAAACAGTGATTAATATTGTATGGGTTATTATAGAATAGTACAGCACATTACAGGCCGAAGGGGTTATATGGGAGGCAGGGTCTGAGGTGCTGACCCTCAGACCCTGCCTCCCATATAACCCCCCACCTTAAGTTCGTCCATATACCTGTTTAGTAGTCTCTTAAACTTCACGAGTGTATCTGCCTCCACCACTGACCCAGGCAGTGCATTCCACGCACCAACCACTCTTTAAGTAAAAAACCTTCCTCCAATATCCCCCTTGAACTTCCCACCCCTTACCTTAAAGCCATGTCCTTTTGTATTGAGCAGTGGTGCCCTGGGGAAGAGGCACTGGCTATCCACTCTATCTATTCCTCTTATTATCTTGTACACCTCTTTCATGTCTCCTCTCATCTTCCTTCTCTCCAAAGAGTAAAGCCCTAGTTATATAGCTAAGAACAGTGTAGAACCAGTAGGATATCAGATTCTGGACACTTGGGGAGATAGAGTGAACCAGTGGACCTTCCTGAATTCAGTCATGCCACTCAGAAAGATTAGGCACTCTTTGTAATTAGTCTTTATAATCTTGGAAACCCCATGAACATGCCGACTATTCAGAACAGTCACATCACATCTATCTCCTGTTACTAAGTAGGTTTTTCTCTTCCCTAAATAAAAATGTTATCTTTTTCACACGTTATTCTCTTACATTTCTACTCATCCCTCCTATCTTTAGATAATTATTTTGTTCTCTAGATGCTATATGCCTAACTTTTTTATAATTTACTCAGTATTATCTACCAGTTAGAGTCACAGAGTCATAGAAAGTACAACATAGAAACGGGTCCTTTAGCTCATCTAGTCCATGCTGAGCCATTTAATCTCCTTTTCCCATCGACCTGCAGCAGGGCCATAACCCTTATGCTCTACCATCCATGTACCTGTCCAAGCTTCTCTTACATGTTGAAATCAGAATCACATCCACCACTTGTGCTGGGAGCTTGTTCCACACTCCCATCACCTTTTGAGTGAAGAAGTTCCCCCTAAACATTTTACCTTTTACCTTTAATCCATGACCTTTAGTTGAGATCTCATCCAATCTCAGTGGAAAAAGCCTTCTTGCATTTACTCTATCCATATCTCTCTTAATCTTGTATACCTCTATCAAATCTCCTCTCAATCTTCCACATTCCAAGGAATAGAGTCCTAACCTATTCAATCTTTCCTTATATCTGAGGTCACACACATCAAAGTTGCTGGTGAACGCAGCAGGCCAGGCAGCATCTCTATTCCTAGAGATGCTGTCTGGCCTGCTGCGTTCACCAGCAACTTTGATGTGTGTTGCTTGAATTTCCAGCATCTGCAGAATTCCTGTTGTTTATATCTGAGGTCCTCCAGTCCCAGCAACATCCTTGTAAATTTTCTCTGTACTATTTCAACCTTATTTAAATCTTTTCTGTAGGTAGGTGACCAAAACTGCACATAATACTCCAAATTAGGTCTCAGCAAAGTCTTATACAACTTCAACATAACATTCTATCTCCTATACTTAATACCTTGATTTATGAAGGTCAATGTGCCAAAAGCTTACTTTACGACCCTATCTACCTGTGACCCTCTTTCAATGAATTATGGACTTGTATTCCCAGATCACTTTGTTCTACCACACTCCTCTGTGCCCTGACATTCAGTATGTAAGACCTACCCTGGTTGGTCTTACAGAAATGCAACACCTTGCACTTGTCTGCATTAAGTTCTATCTTCCATTTTTCAGCACATCTTTCCAGCTGTTCTATTCCCACTGCAAGATCTGATAGTCTTCTTCGTTGTCCACTGCAACCCCAATCTTGGTGTCAACTGCAATTTTGCTGATCCAGTTAACCAAATTATCATCCAGATCATTGATAAAGATGACAAAAGACAATGGACTGAGCATCAATCCATGCGGCACTCTACCAATAAGAGGCATCCAGTCACGGAGGCAACCATCAACTAACATACACCGGGATTGGAAAAATCAGTTTAGTGTTGGATTGCAAGAGAGGAAATTTGTTGAATGCCTACAAGATGGCTTTTTTTTTTATAATAGCTTTTGTTTGAGCCTACTCGGGAAAAAGCTATCTTAGATTGGGTGTGTGTAATAACCCAGAGCTTAATGTAAGGGAACCCTTAGGATGCAGTGATCATAATATGATTGAATTCATACTGCAATTTGAGAGGGAGAAGCATAAGTCACATGTATTAGTATTGCAATGGAATAAAGGGAATTACAGAGGCATGAGAGAAGAGCATGCCTAGGTGGATGGGAGGAGAATGCTGGTGGGAATGAAGGCAAAGCAGAGGTGGCTGAAGTTTCTGGGAATAGGTCACAAGGTGCAGGATAGATACGTCCCACAGAAGAAGAAGCTCTCCAATGGCAGGGGTAGAAAACCATGGCTGAAAGATGAAATATGAGGGCAATAATATAAAGCAGGATATTACAAGTTTTTTCAGTTATACCAGCAGATTATGGTCGAAATGACAATAAACTTGACTTGACTTGACTTGACTTGAAAGAGTAAAATAGAGGTGAGAGTTAATATTGGATGACTGGAAAATGACGCTGGGGATGTAGGACAAAGAAATGGCAGATGAACTTAATGGGTACTTTGCATCTGGCTTCACTGTAGAATACACTAGCAGTGTGCCAGAAATTCCTGAGTACCAGAGAGCAGGAGTTAATGCTATTGCTATGACAATAGACAATAGGCAATAGGTGCAGGAGTAGGCCATTTGGCCCTTTGAGCCAGCACCGCCATTCACTGTGATCATGGCTGATCACCCACAATCAGTACCCTGTTCCTGCCTTCTCCCCATATCCCTTGACTCCGCTATCTTTAAGAGCGCCATCTAACTCTTTCTTGAAAGAATCCAGAGAATTGGCCTCCACTGCCTTCTGAGGCAGAGCATTCCACAGATCCACAACTCTCTGGGTGAAAAAGTTTTTCCTCAACTCCGTTCTAAATGGTCTACCCCTTACTCTTAAACTGTGGCCTCTGGTTCTGGACTCCCCCAACATCGGGAACATGTTCCCTGCCTCTAGCATGTCTAATCCCTTAATAATCTTATATGTTTCAATCAGATCCCCTCTCATCCTTCTAAATTCCAGTGTATACAAGCCCAGTCGCTCCAATCTTTCAACATATGACATTCCCGCCATCCCTGTAATTAACCCAGTGAACCTACGCTGCACTCCCTCCATAGCAAGAATGTCCCTCCTCAAATTTGGAGACCAAAACTGCACACAATACTCCAGGTGGGGTCTCACCAGGGCCTTGTACAACTGCAGAAGGACCTCTTTGCTCCTATACTCAACTCCCCTTGTTACGAAGGCCAACATGCCGTTAGCTTTCTTCACTGCCTGCTGTACCTGCATGCTTACTTTCAGTGACTGATGAACAAGGACACCCAGATCTCGTTGTACTTCCCCTTTTCCTAACTTAACACCATTCAGATAGTAATCTGCTTTCCTGTTCTTGCCACCAAGGTGGATAACCTCACATTTATCCACATTAAACTGCATCTGCCCACTCACCCAACCTGTCCAAGTCACTCTGCATTCTCATAACATCCTCCTCACATTTCACACTGTCACCCAGCTTTGTGTCATCTGTAAATTTACTAATGTTACTTTTTATCCCTTCATCTAAATCATTAATGTATATTGTAAACAGCTGCGATCCCAGCACCGAGCCTTGCGGTACCCCACTAGTCACCGCCTGCCATTCTATAAAGGACCCGTTAATCCCTGCTCTTTGTTTCCTGTCTGCCAACCAATTTTCTATCCATGTCAGTACCCTACCCCCAATATCATGTGCTCTAATTTTGCCCACTAACCTCCTAAGTGGGACCTTATCAAAGGCTTTCTGAAAGTCCAGGTACACTACATCCACTGGCTTTCCCATGTCCATGCTTATAGTTACATCCTCAAAAATTTCCAGAAGGTTAGTCAAGCATTATTAAATTTATGCTGACTCGGACCTATCCTGCTAGTGCTATCCAAATATGCTGCTATTTCATCTTTTATAATTGACTTCAGCATCTTCTCCACCACTGATGTCAGGCTAGCTGGTCTAAAATTGCCTGTTTTCTCTCTTCCTCCTTTCTTAAAAAGTGGTTTAACATTAGCTACCCTCCAATCCGCAGGAACTGATCCTGAATAAATAAAACATTGGAAAATGATTACCAATGCGTCCATGATTTCTAGTGCCACCTCCTTAAGTACCCTGGGATGCAGACCATCAGGCCCTGGGGATTTAACACCCTTCAGTCCCATCAGTTTACCCAACACCATTTTCTGCCTAACGTGAATTTCCTTCAATTCCTCCGTTACCCTAGGTCCTCTGGCCACTATTACATCTGGGAGATTGTTTGTGTCTTCCCTGGTGAAGACAGATCCAAAGTACCTGTTCAGCTCGTCTGCCCTTTCCTTGTTCCCCATAATAATTTCACCTGTTTCTGTCTTCAAGGGTCCAACTTTGGCCTTAACTAATTTTTTCCTCTTCACATACCTAAAGAAGCTTTCACTATCCTCCTTTATATTCTTTGCTAGCTTACTTTCGTACCTCATCTTTTCCCCCTGTATTGCCTTTTTAGTTATGTTCTGTTGCTCCTTAAAAGTCTCCCAATCCTCTAGCTTCCCACGTATCCTTGCTGTGTTATACTTCTGTCTTTTATTTTTATACTGTCCTTGACTTCCCTTGTCATCCATGGTCACCCCTTACTCCCCTTAGAATCTTTCTTCCTCTTTGGAATGAATTGATCTTGCACCTTCTGTATTAGTCCCAGAAATACCTGCCATTGTTGTTCCACTGTCATCCCTGCTGGGGTATCTTTCCAGCCAACTTTGGCCAGCTCCTCCCTCATGGGTCCATAGTCCCCTTTGTTCAACTGTAATACTGACACTTCCGATTTTCCCTTCTCCCTCTCAAATTGTAGATTAAAACTTATCATATTATGGTCACTACCTCCTATTGGCTCCTTTACCTCAAGTTCCCTTATCAAATCTGGCCCATTACACAACACTAAATCCAGAATTGCCTTCTCCCTGGTAGGCTTTAATACAAGCTGCTCTAAGAATCCATCTCTGAGGCATTCCACAAACTCCCTTTCTTGGGGTCCAGTACCAACCTAATTTTCCCAGTCTACCTGCATGTTGAAATCCCCCATAATAACCGTAGTATTACCTTTGCGACATGCCAATTTTAACTCTTGCTTTAACTTGCACCCTATATCGAGGCGACTGTTTGGAGGCCTGTAGAGAAGTCCCATTAGGGTCTTTTTGCCCTTACAGTTTCTCAGTTCCATCCATACTGACTCTACATCACCTGATTCTATGTCCCCCCCTTGCAAGCGACTGAATTTTCATTCCTCACCAACAGAACCACCCCACCCCCTCTGCCAACCCCTCTGTCCTTTCGATATGATGTATATTCCTGAATATTCATTTCCCAGCCCTGGTCCTCTTGCAGCCATGTTTCTGTCATTCCCACAACATCATGCTTGCGAATTTCCAACTGAGCCTCAAGCTCATTCACTTTATTTCTTATACTCCGTGCATTCATATATAATACTTTTAATCCATTTAAAGTAATACTTTTACACCCTCACCTTTTATTACAATGGAAAAAGTGCTAGTCAAATCAAAGGTCTTAAGGTGGATAAGTCTCCTGGACCAGATGGACTACATCCAGAGTCCTGAGAGAGGTTGCTGAAGAGATAATGATGCATTGGTCGTGATATTTCAAGAATCACTTGATTCTGGCATTATTCTGGACTACTGGAAAATTGCAAATGTCAGACCACTCTTTGAGAAGGGAGGAAGACAAAATAAAGGAAATTATAGGCCAGTTAGCCTAACCTCAGTAGTTGGGAAAGTGTTGGAGTCTATTATTAAGGATGAGGTTTTGAGGTACTTGGAGACTAATGATAAAATAAGTCAAAGTCAGCATGGTTTCTGTGAAGGGAAATCTTGCCTGACAAATCTGTTAGAGTCCTTTGAGGAAATAACAAGCAATGCGGATAAAGGAGATGCAGTGGATGACATTTACTTGGATTTTCAGAAGGCATTTGATAAGGCGCCACACATGAGGCTGCTTAACAAGATAAAATCCTATGGTGTACAGGAAAGATACTGGCATAGACAGAGGAATGGATAAAGGTGGGAATAAAAGGGGCCTTTTCTGTTTGTTTGCCAGTGTCTAGATGTTCCTCAGGGGTCAGTATTGGGACCGCTGCTTTTCACATTGTTTGTGAATGATTTAGATAATGGATTTGATGGCTCTGTGGCAAAGTTTGTGGATAATATGAAGGTAGGTGTAGGGGTGGGCAGTGCTGAGGAAGCAATGTGATTGCAGCGGGACTTAGACAAATTGGAAGAATAGGCAAAAAAGCAGCAGATGGAATACGGTTTTGGGAAATATACGATAATGCATTTTGGTAAAAGGAACAATAATGTGGATTATTATCTAAATGGGGAGAAGGTTCAAACATCAGAGGTGCA